>NC_043001.1:40677107-40839607 GCF_006345805.1 Octopus sinensis | reverse complement strand
TCAAACAACAATTATTTCATTAAAAATCTCATCATCATTTGACATCTATTTTCCATGCTGGTATGGGTTGAATGGTTTGACAGGAACTGGCAAGACCAGGGATAGGACTAGGTTCCATAGTCTGTTTTGGCTTGGTTTCTACAGCTGGATGGCCTTCCCATCACCAACCATTTTACAGAGTGTACTTGGTGCTTTTTATATGGCACCAGCACCAACATCAATGCCTTTTATCTGGCACTTTGGTTTAGAATACCTATTTCTTTATTACCCACAAGGGGCTAAACATAGAGGGGACAAACAAGGACAGACATAGGTATTAAGTCGATTGCATCAACCCCAGTACGTAACTGGTACTTAATTTATCAACCCCGGAAGGATGAAAGGCAAAGTTGACCTCAGCTGAATTTGAACTCACAACGTAACGGCAGACGAAGTACCGCTAAGCATTTCGCCCAGCGTGCTAACGTTTCTGCCAGCTCGCCACCTTAATGGTTTAGAATACCATTTCTGCTGTGGTGGGTGAGTTTTCTTGAGTACAGCAATACTACATATCTCAGTCCTCTGTCATCTCCTTTGTGAGGTTCAGCATGTCTTTCTTTCAACATCCTTCCACTTTAAGTGATTGGCAGTTCTTTATGCAACAGTCCTCATCCATCTGCATCATGTGACCAAATCAGCACAGTATCCTCTCTTGCACACTGCAGATAATTCTGCTTATGCCCATCTTTTCTCTCAATACACTAATACTATATCACACTTGTACACTGATGTTGCACATTCAGCAGAGCATACCAGCTTCATTCCACTCTAGTCTTTGCATATCCTCTGCATTCGGGGTCCGTGTCTCATTACCGTGTAGTATTGCTGTTTGTATTCATGCACCATACAATCTTCATTCTACTTGGAGAAAGAGACCTTTGGTTGCCAACAGAAGTAAAAGTTCTTACTAATTACTCTTCCTGTATAACCTCCTCCACTGATAATTAAATCACCTAGGTAGCAGAAATTATCTACAACTTCCAAAGACCCTCCAAGGATATTTGATGAAATCAGTTTTCTGTGTATCTGTGGTCTTTATGGCTCCTGTACCTCTTCCTCATACAAACACTGCTTTCTCTGTTAACGTTTCCTACTATCTACTGCACCTCTTGTCTGTAGCTTACACTGGGTTAACTGAATGGGATTTCTGCCTTAACCCATCCTACATATATAACAGGGCCATTTACCTCTAAAGAGAGTAGGGTCCCATCTAATTTCTTACTCACTAGGATTTGGTTTTTGCTACGTTAACTTTAAGACCCTATGATTTCAAGTTCTGTTTCCACACCTGGAATTTCTTTTCTAATTCTGTTATAGATTCTGCCATGAGGGCCTGATCACCAGGATATAGTAGTTCACATAAGCTTCCAGTCTTAAATTTCTCTGTTATGACCTGGAGGCCAATGATGGATAGGAGGGGCTGAGGATTGAGCCTTGGTGAACACTTACCTGTACTCTATGGATTAACTCTTACCTTACTAACAGCACCCCTGTGCAAGGCCTCTACTGCTTTCACAAGCCATTCATTTACCCCTAGTTTCCTCAGAGACTACTGTATCATAAAGTGAGGTACTCTGTCAAAGGGTTTCTCTTTATCAACAAATGCCAAGTACAATGGCCTGTTCTTAGCTAAATACTTCTGTTGCAGTTGCCTGACTATGAAAATTGCATCAGTGGTCCTTCTCGTAAGGACAAAGCCAAACTGTATTTCAACTAGTCTAATTCTGTATCTAATTAATTGGGCTACAATTCTCTCCACAATTTTTATCACCTGGTCCAGCAATTTACTTTATTAAAAGTTTTATGTATTTTAACTATGCTAGTAATTGGTTAAAACTCGAAGATTTTGGATCACCTATTTCTGTTCTTTCATTAAAAAAAAAAACCCACAACCTTACAAATAAACATTGCTTAAGGTAACTAATTGTATTAATGTTTTTATAATCATGCTGAAATTTAAATAATTGCTAGCTTTGCATCAACTGATCATAGATTTACTTTTTTTTATTGACTTTTGATGTAACATTGATTTCAGTTAGACAATTCTTCATCATAAAAGCACACATTTTGTTTTCTAATTTAGTGAAATATATCTGCTTTGTTAAGCTTGCATCATCATCATCTTCACCAACTCCACTATCATTGTAATCATCATTTTACATCTGCTTTTCCATACTGGATTAGCTGAGTCCTTACAGTCTGATTCAGCTTTCTTTTGGAATTACTATCCTGCTAGATTGTTTGGGGACTAATTTTTGCTTGTACATTCTGCAGCTGGATGCCTTCCTTAGAGCCATGCCAAAAATAGAACATAAATAATCCTTGCCATAAATAGGTATAAATATATCTTGTGTAGATTCTGTATAAATTTCTTTACTTAATATTCTTTCATAACCATATTTCTAATGAAACACTATATGTTTTAATTCATCATTTAACACCCGCTTTCCATGCTGGCATAAGTTGGACAGTTTGACAGGAACTGGCAAGGTAGAAATTATCATGACTCTGAATGGAAGTTAGTATTATTATTAATCTGTTTTTTAGAAACATAACCAAAAGGATCTTACATAATAACCACTGTGAAATTCTTAGTTTGGTATCACAGAAACAAGAGCATTCTTGGCAGGCTGGTATCAAAAGGGTTTAGAAAATATTTCCTGTCAATGGTATCATAGATATTTCTTGTTATAACATCATGCTTCAAAGGAAGATAGTGTGTCAGTGATAGTTTTGAATGGCTGCTGAAAATAATATCTCTTTTCTTGAAGTTTAATGTATTAAATATGGGTTAACACACCAGTAGTCTTGAAGCTCTTCTATGAAGAATGTTTACTAAATACTTAGTAGTTATATTGCTTTCTTGTGATTGAAATTGATTGCCTAATTCCTTTATACTGATAATGCTGATGACTGAGAAGCCCAGATGTAGATATTGATGGCCAGGAAGAGTTGGAGAGCATGATTATGGTTTAGATGTTGTTGCATTCAATGTTCTTTAAGTTTTTCTTTCAGGGGAGGGGGTAATTCAATTACATCAACCCCAGTGCTCGAATGGTACTTATTTTATCAACCCTGAAACGATAAAAGGCAAAGTCAACCTTGGCAGAGTTTGAACTCAGAACATAAAGATGGATGAGATGCCCAGTATGCTAACGATTCTGCCAGCCTTAGTGATACAGAAATATTAGTAGGAGTGGTTCTCAGCTTCTGTTAAGCATCTGCCCTCTATGAACCTTTTTAACATATTTAGAAACGAGTTTTTGCTGGATTCTATGTTTTAAACATTGAAGATTACAGTTGTGTGCAAAATAAAAAGAAATTCACAAGCTCAGTTTTCTTTGAAGTATGTTCCCCTCTCCATGTAACTCTAATCCTAAGCTCTATACCCTAACCATAATCTCTACACTTAAACCCCAGCCCTAACTCTAAAGCCTAACTGTAACATTTTCTTTCATGACTATAATCTACTATGTTAAATATATCTAATTCACAAGGAAACAAATTGGAAAAAATATGTCAAAAATGGAAAACTGCTGCTGGTTGTGTACTCTGAGATAGAGATTGTGGACCAGCAAAAAGTTATTTTTTAATTGTATTTTTAAAACTTTTTTTTTTCCTTAAATCTTAAAGACCCCCCCCCCTCCCGAATAGAAAATAAAACAGTTAGGCAGGTGGGGTTTCATATTACATACCTATTTAATACATATATAAACTATTTGAAATATTTTTTTTTAATATGGACACAAACAAATGTGGTAAAAGAATCAGTTTGTAACCATCTGGGTTTGGATTAATTTTGCTCAACAAGATCATTAAAAGCAATTAATCAAAATTCCAGCTCTAAATTATTTAAAATAACACCTTTTTGGCATTTCATGTTCAGGGCCTGATGAAAGGAAAAGTATTTACTTTGTCAAAGCCAGTGACCAAAAAATGAAAGTGTTTTCCTTCAAAATGAAACTGTTAAATAACAGTTAGGTGCCATTTCAATGATGTTCAATGGATCCTCATGATATTTTAATTAAATTCTCAATGTGAGCAATGCATGGCTGTTATCTATTGAGCTGTATCAAAATGTTAATAGATGAGATTACAATGTTTAACAGCAAATATACAAAATGCACTTTTCTGCAAAATTATGGCCTCCTTAATTGCATTTCAGTTTGTCCTGGTTGCAGTTATGATGTAAAGTTTCATGAAAACCTGCATCATGTGAGATGGATACCTGAGAGAGTATGCCAAAAGAGTTGTTGCAAGAAATTGCCATTATGAACACATTTTCTCAGGAAAACTGCCTTGTGCAATTCATCAAGCTTATATGTTAGTGTATGGCATAGTAACCATTAAAATAATAGGCCATGAAACCGCTTTCATCCTCATCATCAAAATTACTTTCACTTTTTGACCTAGAAACTCATTGTTTTGATGAAGTAAATGCTCCCTCTTTCCAAGGGCTTTGGAAATAAGGAAGCACTGACACTTCTTGATAAAAAATAACTGTCATTACAACAGGTAAACAAAAACTTAGTTATTTATATGAAAGGTTTTAGAAGAGCAGAAATAAAAACAAAAATATATCTATCTCTATTTCGGTGTGTGTGTGATATGTTTTTTCTGAAATACAGAAAGAAATTAAGATGATGTGATTTTTCTCTTTCTTTATTGATAATTACAGCCACTTTTTGGTGAGCAGGTGAGTGTTTGTGTTGATGTCATTCATGTATATCATCATTTCATGAAGGCTGAAAACTAGTTTTCTCTCTTGACAAAATAGATATTAAGTAAGTTCCAGTACTTTGAAAAAGTACCTCAAATAACTTCTAGCACATTTCTGGGTCTAGGAACCCTCTGTTTTGAGGGTCCTGGAACACAAAAATATTGTGGAACTTAAAAGCAAAATGGCATATGTATAAGAGTACATTATCAAAACATGGTGTGACCACAATGTACAATTTTCTCTTATATTACAGTACACACAAACAGTCAAGCAAATGTTGAATTTTAATACTATGAAGATACAGCCATACTGACTATTTTTTTCAATCACAGTCACACAATATTAGTTTTCTCTCAGTAATAAGAAGCTGTTGGAACTGATCTAAGTTTTTGAAGTGATGAATTTTAACTTTTCTGGTATTTAGACAACAGAAACCATTATATCTAAGTATCAGTCCTGCCTTTGTGTTAACTTAAATCCTTTGAGATTAAATATGCTGAGGTCTCTTGTCATTTTCGTAGTACCTAGCCAGCAGCGACTGTTGTACAAATATAACTTGAACATACTTCCTGTTATCCAGCTGACGTCTAGACGTCTGTTGCATTGTGATGTTATTATTATTAGTTATTTATTTATTTTTGTATTATTTCATTTTTTTTATGTAGGTGTTGTATTAATAAAAAGAGTAATTATAATCATTGAAGCAATGCAATGTCAGTTGTATCTGTTAAACTGTTTCTTCCCTTGTGCTCTTACCCCCCCTCCACTCTCCCATAACTATTTCATTTTACTTTAAACCATTTTACCTTAGACATTTCAACTGTGGTGCATAAAATAAATATTTCAAATCCCATTGCTTTCTTTGCATATTGTAAAGTTATCAGCTTTGTAAATGAGATGTATCTATGATATCGTTTTACAACACTGGGACTGGAAGTCTTAACACCCCTATCACCTTTCAAACAAATAAAGATTTTTCAAGTAAAGGCTTTATACCAAAAACCTGGGTGTTTTTCATACAGTTAAATGTCTACAAACTTTTATATATATAAAAGAAAAATGTCCTACATCAGAATACTACTTGCATATGAGATGGTACAGTCATCATACATATACATACTTTGGTTTGCTTGATAAATATGTCTTCATTCATAAACACTCTGCAACATTCAACCTTGTCATCAAATTGTACACATCTCATTCAGTCTCATCTCTTATTAATGCAACAGTCTCTTTTCCTGTGACCCGCATTTTTTGACTGCGTAGATCCTTTGTTAACATAAACCAGTGAAAGATATACTCGTACACAATTGTGTATCTATCTATACACACACACACAATCACACAGAATGGAACTGTCTACTACTAAATTTCACTCACAAAGTACTCTTCAACCTACAGCTATGGTAGAAGACACTTGTCAGATGTGCTATGTGGTGGGATTGAACCTCAAATACATAGTAATGAACCAAATTTCTTGACTTCATCACGATATTTTAATGCTATTTTGGGTTATCATATATTCATTTTTTAGTTTCATTATATGTTTTCAACTAGATAAATAGGATGTGTGTCTGTGTGTGTATGCTTGTATATATTTTCTTCCTATTACTAGTTAAATTTCTTCTAATATCTGAATTTGGAAAATTGAAAAATAAATATTATGTCATTTTAAAGATACATTTGAATTCACTTGCAAGTCTCAGAATGACATTGGTATCATTGTTGAATCTCTAAATATAAACTGTTAATAGTGAATCTTGTAAAAAGTGGTTGGTTCCTGTCTAACAGCCATTACCAATAGAGTCAATAAGAATACAGAAATAAATTTTTCTAGGTCAGAAATAAACTTTAAGGGTAGTATCTATACAAGTAAAAAAAATATATAAACAAACTGCATACTCATAAAAATAGCACTTGTTTATCTTGAGCCCATTAACAAGTATATAACTACTATGTAACTGTTTTTTATATGTTTTTGCTTGTACTTCGAATTTTTCTCTTAGCTTTTAGCATATTACATAAAATGGTAACAGCTGAGCTCATTTTCATGAAATATTTTGACAAGATTTTGTCAACATTTTTTTTTAGTTTTTATAGTCAATTGATAACAAAGCAATTGACTATGCCAATAATTTCATATTAGACTCAACGGTTTTTCTCTCTCTTCCTCTTATTGTGACAAAATGAATTAACACCATACCGCTAACACCTATCATGTTGTTAACAATAGCTATATATTTTCCCTTCAGTCATCAGCTATATTGTATCCAACATCCTGGGCCCCAACACTGTTACTAATTCCAGTCCTTCTCCTCCAGAATGTTAGCCATTCTGAAATTCCCCCCCCCCCCTGCTCTTGTCTTTCCCCATATGTGTTAATGTACAACAGTCTTTGACTTTTAATAGCATCAGTCTCATCAATCTTGAAGGATTTGCAAAGTCTATAGGCACTGCTCCTTTCTTTTGATCCAATCCAGCAAGTGAAAAAGAAAGTATAAATAGATGATATAATAGTATACTGAAACAGTAGGTTCTTTATTGGTACTTTCATTAATTTTCCAATTTCAAATCCTACTAAAGGTATCTCTGCCAGTCATATTTCATAGATTAATGAAATAAATACCTATCTTAAATTTTGAACTTTTCTCAATCGAAAATTTGGTCTTTTAAATAAAATAAAACTATAGCACCTTGGGCAAGTATCTTCTGTATCATTGGACTGACTAAAGCCTTGTGATTGGATTTGAAAGACAAAAACTAAAAGAAGCTTGTTGTGTGTGTATGTGTGTTTATACCTACTTGTCTTGGCATTACATAATAGTTGTAAATTAGTGTCACTGTCAAATAAACAATGTCATTCATTTTCAATTTTTCATGGAAATATATCTGGCCATTCATTATTTTGCTTGGTAACAAGTAAGGGTTGATAACAAGAAGGACATCTGGCCATAGCATTGATATTAAAACAATAATATTAAAACAATAATAATGATGATGGATATTAAAACAATAATAATGATGATGATGATGATTATATTTGAGAATTATCTATCATATATGGAATTGTCATTGACAACTACATTGCCAAAGCCAATATCCCTTTTGGATGTCTGTAGAAGCATATATGAGTGAACCATGCAATGCATCTACCCACCAGAATCAAAGTCTATGAGGCAACTGTCATCACCACTCTTCTCTATGAGTCAGAAGCTTGAATGCTGTACAGGAAGCAAGTGAAGCTGCTGGAATGCTTCAACTTGAGATGCCTTTGCTCTACCATGGACATCTCATGAAAGGAGTACATTGCCAAGAATGATCTCCTCCAGCAGGCCAACATCTCACTTATTGAAACCATGCTGCTGTCCATTTAGTTCAAATGGACCAGCGACATCTTATGCATGGACAATCTAGAATGCTAAAGGCCATATTTTGCAGCAAACTCAACCAGGGGCGAAAGAGACAGAAGTAGTCCCTGGAAGCATTTCAAAGATCAGATGAATTGCCAGCTCATCCAGGCAGGAAGAGACCCAACAGTGTGGAAGAGGGTCACAGCACAGAGGGTGGTGTGATGAAATTGCACTCAGATTGTTGCAAGCAGTTTGAGAAGGCCAGAACAACTGCAATGGATTAGAAACACCAGAGCAGGAAAGAGTCATTGTCCTGACACTCACCTGCATATTTGTCCCAGGTATTATAGGGCCTGTCAATCAAGGATTGCTTTACAGAGCCACTTGAAGGTTTTCCACTTTTCCTCGTGATCGTTAAGAATGAGAAACTGCCTCCATTTCATCAACTAATATATGTAAATATTAGGGCGGTGAGCTGGCAGAATCATTAGCACGCTGGGCAAAATGCTTAGCAGTATTTTGTCTGCTGTTATGTTCTGAGTTCAGATTCCACCAGTAACACACTGGGGTCAATGTAATCGACTTGATCCCTTTGTCTGTCCTTATTTGTCCTCTCTATGTTTAGCCCCTTGTGGGCAATAAAGAAATAAATATATGTAAATATTGTCTCATTACATTAACACAATGCTATGGGTGTATATGGGAGGATTTTAATCAATTAAATTAACTCCATTGGTTGATAGTTATTTAACTGACCCAGAGTTGATGACAGTAACATCAGGATTTTAAATGGCATGGCAGTGGGGTGAAATTGTATCATATAAAGCATTTTATTCAGCATAATATAATTATTATAATATTGCATATTAATTATGATCCAAATTTTAGTAAGTCATGTGACTGATTTTACATAATTTAGTATTTACTCTAGTTCTGTATTATTTGTACTATTCCACTACTTTTATTTCTATATGAATATTAAAATTTACCTTCCAATATTTTGAATATTGATTTGTCTTCAGAAAATCTGTGTAAAGATATGATTTTATTTTTAAAACACATTCTGGAATAAAACCCAAAAAAACAACAACTTATAAACAGTTTCAAAACATTTTTTCAAATGCTACAAAAAATTGATATTGAAAAGTATGTAGGTTTTTGTTGATGCAAAAATGTTTCTTTGAAAAATTTATTTCAGTACTTACTTTCATTAATTTGATCAATACTTCTATTTTTTTGCCTCTTATTGTTGTTTTAATCTCTATGTGCATATAACACTTGGTTTCAGTTACAATGTCCTCAGCTTCATTCTGATACCAAAATTGTGGGCCTATAGTCCAGCCCAATCTTATGAGGATTAATGGCAAAAATAAACAAATAACTGCCAATTCATTAGTTTTACTTCTTTCAATTATTTCTTACTTTGACATTTCATAACTCCAGAAAAAAATTTAATTAAACTACTACATTGTCTGAAGATAGAAAATCAAATTATTTTTATTGTAGTTTTACATTCTTTGTAGGATTTCAGCTGCCTGAGTCAAGAATTTGCCAAATTTCTTACTATCAAATGAGCAGTAATTGTTTTATCACAAGCATTATTTCAGGGGTTGGCAGTAGGTAGGCTATTGAGGTGTTCTCTGTGGGCCTTAAACTTTTCCTAAAAATTTTCAAATTTAATGTATTTGTGGACTGTTGATCAGCTGATGGTTTTTAAATAATCTTCATAAACATTACCAAACTTACAGAAACATTACCAATGAATGTGTTGGACAGGGTGGATATGTAAAAATATTTTATATGTAAAATATTATATAATGTATATGTGGACTATGGGCAAGGGTAAAAAATTTGAAAATGGGCTTTTACAAAAAGAACTTGCTAATTTCTACATTGTGTCCCTTACAGATTACATCTATTTCAAAATAAGACTCTCTTTATAGCTGTAAGATACAGAGTTCACTACTCTCAACAATAAGAGATATGTTTAAGTGACAATTGTTTCATAACTGATTGTACTAGATTCCCTGATCAAACAAAGTAAAGGAAATAAGAAACTGTTCCACTAATATTCTCTTAAATTATTGAGAGAAGGTGAAGTCTTATATGATCAAATGTATTATGGAGTGAGTAGTAAATGAAAAAATTTAGTTAAAACTTTTCTTATGAGTAACTATTGGCACATATTCACTCATCTCATGCCACCATGCACATGTCATTGTAGTTTTATAAACAGTATTAACATATCAGTATAGTATTAGTCACAGTCTAGTAAGATTGCTCTGAATGTTGCTATCATTTTTTTGTTTTTGTTTTTTTTTTTAATCTCCATCACCATTAGAATAATTCATTTTTTTTAAGTAATATTTGCCTCTCTTCTTTCCTTCTGAGACAGCAAATATCTATTTCTTTGTTTTATCAATAACTGCTTTATTGATAAAAATATTGACTTATCATTGTCTGTCTGTTTTGCTTTATTTCAATAAATGCTATTATGACATCCAGATTCTTCTGATCTCTTTTGTATATACGCTCTTGAATTTAGATAGCTTCTATAAAGAACCTTTGGGAGGACATGCATAAAGTAGTTTTGCTTTGTTTACAAGGATATGTTTGTATATGTTGTAATAACTCTTAAACATCAACAACTTTGGAAGGGTATGCACTGAACTCTGATTTCATGGCTTGAACCATAAGAGATATATATCTGCTCCTGGATGGGACCCCAGCCTATCAGCAGTAATATTCCCAAATGATCTGGTACCTATTCCTGATAGTTTGGTGAACTGAGGGAATGTGGAATAAAGTATTTTTTCCTTCCAGAACATATGACATATTTTGAACTTTCAATGCATAAGCAAGTTGCCCCATACTTTAATTCTATGACCACCATACTTTTATGGGTGTATTCCAAGAATGTTCATCATTTATCTCCCTCCATTTTTAAAATACTTTCATTTTTTGTAAGGTGGCAAAGGTTGGAGGCTTATCTTCTGGAATGATTTGCAAATCAAATTTCTGTTATTTTGTAGGCTAACTCATCAAGATTTATACCGAATCACTTAGTCACATAATCAAGTGTTGTAATGACAATTGTTAGAAATATGAAGTCATTACCCATGTATAGGATTCATTCTTTATTTGTAAATTTTTTGTTTTTCAATTGTCTTGGAAGTAACATTTCCAGCTGGATATGTTTCCTATTGTGTGTCATGTGTGGATGAGATATAGAAGGAGGAGAAAGAAAGAGAGAAAGAGGAAGAGAGAGAGAGAGAGTTCATCTTAGAGTCAAAATAAGAAATCTTATTTTGGATTCCAAACTATTGTGTTATTATTATTATCACTGCCATCGGTAGGTCTCATTTGGATTTACTTGATAGAAGTTGTGAATAAATAAGACATTTAACATACCTAGATGTAACTATCTCATCTATAGTGTCAGCAAGTTGGCATAATAACTGAAATAATATTAGTCAATGGTTAACATTATTTTTGTTTCTTTTTTTTTAGTTCATTGTTTAATTATATTTAGTTATTTCTTAATGCTCTTTGCATTAAATTTGTTAATACTAACATAACTATTGCTTTTTCCATGGATGGCATCTCTGAGTAACTTATTCTTTAAAATTTCTATTTTTTTGTGCCAACTAGTGCACATTATTATGTATTTATATAGTGATTCTTTCATCACTACTTTTGAAGGTATAGTGATGACTATGCTTTGGTGATGAGCTCATAATAATATTGAAACATGTCCAGAGTCATCTCCTTAAAATTATATCAGTCAATGATTATTATAATTTGTTTTCCATTTCTACTTTATTATTTGCAGTTAGCTTTTTAATTTTCTCAGCATTAAATACGTTAACACTAAGTTAACTTATCATGATTTAAGCCTTTAAAATAGTAACCAATTTTCATAACATTAGGTTGTTTTGTTGGGGAAGCTCCAGCTACTAAATTGAACAGAGTGAGTCACTACACAAAACTTCCCTTTTTGGATTGTGTTAATCCATAGATTTTATAAGCAAAGACTTACACGAGCTTCAATGAAGTTCCTGGCTTTGAATTATTGCTTATTCCAATACAGTTGTGTAATTAGTACTTTTATTTTTTTGTCTTTTATTTAGTGTACTGTCATCCTTCAAAGGATTCCTGTGCGTTAACAGACTATTCCTCACATTATAAAAAAAAAAAACAACATTTATAGCCATTGTACTCCCTGGAGTTCAATGGCTGTAGCAAGGTTAAAATTCATGAATATATATATACTAGCAGTATCGCCCGGCGTTGCTCGGGTTTGTAAGGGAAATAACTATATAAGCATTTTTAGTGAGTTATAGCAAAAAAATAGCAAAAAATGCATTAAAAATGGAATAAAAAATGATGGTAATTTTTTTTTTTAAATCGTTGACTTATCGTAGACATTTTTAGAGAGTTACTTCCCTTATATAATAGCGAAAAATGCATTAAAATGGAATAAAAAATGATGGTAATTTTTTTTTAAATCGTAGACTCATCGTAGACACGCACTAATACCCAGAAGGGCTCGATATGAATCACGACTATAAGATAACCGGTTTTGGTTACACTGCACCGCAAAATGTGGGAGTAGTTAGGAATCTAAATCGTAGGAGACAGACACACAACCATACTTTTATATATAAAGATTTGTGCAACAACTAAAACATTCGGTTGTGCAAATTGTTTGCACAGGAAACCTGCCCTGTGTGGCGGTAATTGCCGTTTTTGTGGATCTGTTTCAGCTTTTTTAGCGATTTCTGTTTTGGCGACTTCAAGCCATGAAGTCGTTGTTCTAAAAGAACGCTGGTCTCCTTGACAACGCATTACGACGTTGATTTCCTTACACTCCCTTCCCCACAGCTTCACGAGAGAGGGAAGAAGGGGGAGAAGCAACAGAGGTGCAGCTGTGAGCGTGGACGCCAACTCCGCCGCCATCGACACACGAAAAAATATGCATTAAAATGGAATAAAAAATGATGTTAAATTATTTTTAAAATCGTAGACTCATCGTAGACGCTTGCTAATACCCAGACGGGCTCGATATGAATCACGACTATAAGATACCCGAATTTGGTTAAACTGCACCGCAAAATGTGGGAGTAGTTAGGAATCTAAATCGAAGGGGACAGACACTCACACAACTACAGTTTTATATATATAGATATTCAGTCATTTAGCTTTGGGAGTCATTGAGTCTCAATTTCAAACTTAATTATTGTAATTTACTTATGATTTTTGTATTTTAAAATCAGTTGCTGATTGTTCTGTGGAAATTTTTGCTTTTTAATTAAATTGTTAATAAAGTTAATAAATTATTAACTACAATTTAATTTAATATTTTTCTCTTTTTTTTTTTTGCAGGTAAGTTTACAAGATTAATATAAGAACAATAACAAAAAAAAACCCCCAAAACAGCAGAACATTTTATAAGAAATTCTTCTTTGGTAACTATAATGTTATGCAAATAAATTACTCTCTGTATCTTAGAGAAGAACTATTGTTTGATGTCATTGAATGATGAAAATTTAGTAAATCTTGGGTAAAGCTCAGCCTGGCAATTTGTTACTGAAATATTAATCTCTATGTTCACCATAATAGACCCTCAATTATATGAAGGTCAAGCATTTGAACCAATTGCGAGTACTATCTTGTCATATGCTGATCATGTCTAAGGAGGGTGAGGTACAATGGTATTTCTTTGGTATGAGTTGTGCTGTATTTTTCTGAGTCAATATTGGCATGATACTGCATTGGAGGATATTTTCAAAGTCCTTGTTCATGGAGTCAGTGCAGGTTTAGTATTAGATGTTTAGATTGCAAGTGTCTGATACTTGGGTGCAAACAGTTTTAGTGGAATGAAGGGTGGTGTCATCTGCATAATAGTGCACATTGCTGGGGAGAGGGGTGATTCCAAGTAAATCATTGATATATATGAAGAGGAGTGTGAAGGACAGAACTAAACCCTGAGGCACACCAGAGTTAACAGGGAGAACTTCATCAGTAAAGTCTGCAATAGCATGAGCTGACAGGAAGATACCAATGCAAGTGATGAGAAATGGATAGAGCCCATAGATGGGCAGATTTTGTTTGGAGTTTCATGTGCCAAACATAGTCAACAGCTTTGCTGATGTTGATGATATCAACACTGTTTTCACCAAATTTCTCTAAGATGAAAGCCCACTAATGTGACATGAGAGAGTAGATATAGCTCTATCTGCTAAATGAAAGTGAGATCTAGTAAGGGAAAATTTATTACATTAGCATAACCTTTTTATATTCCTGTTAATTTTGTCCCTTATATATGATAGTATTCATTTGATAACCAAGAACATTTATATTGACCCACATGGTATCACCATTAGGAGTTGAACATTTAAAAATCACCCCACTTCATTTTTCTGAGGCTGATTTCTCTCAACTTGCACATAATGTATAAAGCTGAGAAGGGTAGAAACAATTGATTCTTTGTTTAGCTTTCATTATTGTGAGAATTAGTTTTTTGAAGAGCTTCATAACAATAGGTATCAATGGGTTAATTGATTGGGTACTCTTGTGAGTATTGACAATTTCTTGTTGTTCAAAGCTGATATTCCAGTTACTAATATAATCTACAACTAGAGATTTTGGGTGTGGCAAACCTGAAAAGGATTTTTCTTCTTTTATTTCATATATTTTTAAATTTTACTTTAATGCTTATTGATTATTTATAATGGTACAAAACTCCATATTTATAGTGATGAGGTATATAATATAGCATGATGTTTATACTTTATGAATAACAATGAAACTGAATGACCATAATGAAGAAAACTTAAAATATGATTACCAATATGGCTCTCAAGGGTTTGCTTCAGCTTTTACTTTCCTTTCATTATAAATTCAGGGTAGTAGGAAATGCTCTAGAATGCAAGCTGAATTTTGAACAAATTTATTAAGACCTTTAAGAAAGGCATGAGCATCATATTTGCTTGTCTGCTTCACGCTTTTACAGGAGAGCAGACATGCACTGCATCAATTCAGTCTACTGGAGCAGGTGACTAAATATGAGAATTTCTTACCATGCCAAATATTCATGATCCTGTTTCAATTCATGGTTGGGATTGTTTCACTTGACTTTCATAGTTTGCTAATGGCAGTATATTTCCCCTTCCTTTAAACTCACAGTTTTCATTCCTTTCTTTCCAAGAGACTATTATTAGTTGGGGAAAAAAGAATTGGAAATCACTCTAATCTGATAAAGTTCTGGTGCAAAAGAGGAAAAAATAGAATCATGGAAATTTTGTGAGTTGAATATTCACCTCAAACTTTTGTATATTGTGTTTGGGACAAATGCTTGTTTAACAGAGGTTTATTGTATTGTAGGTTCTAGTGTTTAGCACTAGTTTTATGATTTGAAATAGGTGAGAAATAAATATCCTTCTGGACAGGATGTCAGTCTATTCTAGGTGATCATTATTTAGCCCAAGGTCATCCATGAATGGGAAAAGCTACAACAGAAACATTTCAGCCATCACCTTCCTGTATTTTTGATCACTTGTTACAGTGCTTGGCAGACAAAATTATTCAATGTTTCCTTTTCTTTCAAGACATAGAGTATCATTTGAGGGAGATTTTGCTGTTAATTATTGTAGGTTGATTGATCATTACACAGAGGCTTGCATATTAGCTCATCTATAGTAGGTAACAGGGTGTTTTCTTATTTCATTTATCTTCAAAAGTGCAGAGCAAGAGTACACACATGTGTATGTATGTGTGTGTTAGTAATTGTATACCTTGTTACAAACTTCATCTAACAACTCAAGATACAAAATTCTTATTTTTGAATCCTGAACAGAATTTATATCCCTATTGATAAGATAGGAGAAAATTCATTTTTACCATTTATTATTTCATTATATATGCAAAAACTTTTGTTTCATCATCACCTGTTATGGTGACCATAAATCAATTTGAATTTCTAGCAAAGACAAGAACAATTCTATTTGTATAATGGAATGCTGTTTGGTTACAGATGAATTTTCACTTTTTCAAAGTGAGAGCATTTGTTCTGTATTTGTTGCCGTAGTTAGACTTTGAAGAGACTGGAAGCATTTGAGCAGAAATACTTGAATATAGCTTTAAGTGTTAGTGAAGTTAATGAGGTCCAAATGATTGAAACAGTTGATTTTGCACAGAATTCTTATTTGTTCCTGCTTTAATAGACGTGAAAAGTGTCATTAGTCACTCATTGGAAAATACTTGATGTTCAATTTTGTTATTTCATCTCTCTTGGAAATAAATTTGCCTTCACAACATTATATATATCTTTATGTGAGTGTGTGTGCTATTTTTGTGTGTTTGTATGTGTGTGCTATTTTGTATGCTTGTGTGTGTGTTTGCATTTAGAAATATGACTGTTTTAAAATATATTTCCAATCTTTCATATTTCCTCAATTTTCATTGTTATCCATAGGTTTTATGGCCTTTATTTTGTTGTTGTTGTAGTTTGGCCTGATCAGTAGTAGTGGGCAGGCCCTCGTTTAGTTACTACTTCTGAGGTTCTGCTAGTTATGAAACATATGTAGCCCAGATTTTATCTTCTTCATTCCCTAAATTTGAATTGTACGTATACTCCTTATTCCTTCGCAGTTAGGAATATGCAGCCTTCGAAACATATGTCGAAAATAAAGGAATTTTGTTAATTCGTCGTTCAACTCCATTCTTTCATATATTTATATTTTTAAAAAAAACATACAAATTTCCACACGAAAGCACGTAACTTCAAACGTATCTTCTCTGATGTGAATTTGCTACCCAGGTATCGGTTTATCGAATTATCCATAACAAGATAATTCATTCAACTACTCAAATATGTATATATATGTATATATGTATATATATGTGTGTATATATATGTATATATATATATATGTGTGTATATACATATGTATATATATGTGCGTGTGTATATATATGTATATATATATGTATGTATATATATATATATACATATATATATATATATACATACATATATATATATACATACAAGAATTTTTTTCGTGATGAGATAAAAAAACCAAGGCTGTGTAGATATTAGCACATTTATAGATATAAGGTCTTACACTATGTATGTATGCATGCATGCATGCATATATGTATGTGCACAAATGTATCATAATATAGATATTATTCTTTTGAATGTATGTATGCATGTATGCACGTACATACGTATGTATCCATCCATCCATCCTTGCTTTGGCAACATGTGATTGTTCTAAACAAGTGTCACCATCATACAATGGTGTCCTTCTTTTTCAACGTTCTGTGTGTAAACAGGTGAGGGTTGGCAAAAGGAAGAGCATCCAGCCATAGAAAATCTACCTTAACGGATTCCAGTATTTCTGCTGATTTGCTGCACAACACCTGGTATATAATATTAACTTGTGTGTAATTAGATTTGTTTAGTGAAATATAATCAGATATCTGTAAATTTTGCAACGGTCTTTATTATTGCCATTTCAAATATGTTCCTGAGTGCAATAAAATGAAGATGTCAGTGCTCTCTTCCTTGACCTCAGTAGCAACAACTAAGAACTATTTTCCAATAACAGCTAGGTTATTTAATGATATAGGACTAATTTATTGTTGTTCCATTGTTGAAATATTATAGATTTATAATGTGACTAGCAGTATCGCCCGGCGTTGCGGTTTGTTTAGACCCTTTAGAATTGGAACTTTTCAAAAGTAAAAATTTGGCAGTATGTAGCTTGTTATTCTCTTTAAGTGAAATACACCGAAAAATGGCAACACAGCAGTCAAAACATTGTAAAAAATAGGGATTTTCATAGAAAAAAGGCACCTTTTTGATGTAAATAATTTTTGGTGTTGACATGGTCCAATTTGAATTTTTACTTCTACAGAAGGAAGAGTTATCCTTCTTCTATCATACTCTCATATATATATATTTATATATGTATATATATATATATATATATATATATATATATATATACATACATATATATATGATGATATATATATATATATATATATTAATACGAAAAAACCCTCCAGGCTACATCCCAAAACTTCATTTCTTTGCCGAATTTCTACAATGTTTACGGCGATTCATTTTTATATCTTGATTTTTTATTTTTCATGCAATTTACGCATGCTTGCATGCAGTGGTGAACACAGTTCACATCAAACAGCTGACTGAGTAAAGTTCACTATTTAATGCATGGGATAAGGCCTAATCAAACACATTATCGATTTTTGCACTTGCGAGATGAATTTCAGAACAGAAATAGCGCAGTTCAATTTTCATTCGCCTAAACTTTAAGTGACCCATTTTTAGTGGTTCTACGATTTGTTGGCTAGGAGGAGATGTGCCAGGAAGTTAAACACACAGACACACAAGTTGAGTTTTATATATATAGATTTGTCTTGGTTATACTGAATTTTATTATAACAATATTGTGTTTTGTTCTTGCTTGGTTATTGTAAGAGTTGTTTTAATACAATGAAATGATGTATATACCATTTCAATCATAAGACTTTTCCATGCTATTTTTCTCTTACTTCTCCGTTAATATTTTTTGTAAATAATCTCCAGAAAATTTGTTTTCTTTTAAGTAGATAAACGTATTTGTGTCAGTTTTTCTTCTTTGTAAGCATTCATTTCTATTCTAGATATGAATGTATTTTTCATGTAGAAATGAATTTGGTGAATGAATGAGAAATCATGTTTCAGTCTCCAAGAGAAAGGTTAAAACTTAATTTTTTTAAACAGATAAAAAGAAGGTAGCTTCTTAAAAGTTAAATTCAAAGTTAAAGAACAGATATATTCAGTGATAAGTGAAGTCTTGTACAAAAGACTGTGTTTAAGAAGAGGATAAAAAATATGGTAAGAAATCAAAGTATTCAATATTTTAAGGAAACAACTAAATATGTATGCACATGCATGTACACTTGTGACAGTGCAGCTCTAAAAAGAATACAAAGAATTATATATATGTTGTTAAAGTTATATAGGATAAGTGAAGTTTAGTTAAATAGATTTAATTCATATTCCAATTGATGAAGATTGTACTTGTCTGAAAGTATACGCAAATGCTATAGACAGAGCAATAAATACTGAAATAAAGTAAGCAAATATTTTAAACCTCTCTATTCTAAATATACTTCATGAATTAATGGGGGTGAAGATTTTGAGTTTCTGCTCTTTGTCCTTTTCCATTTGTCCTTCAGTTTTCTTCTAAATAACTATTCTTTCCTAAATTTTCACTGCCATGCAGTGGATCTTGGCATGCTGTATATGAACTGTGAGATAAAGTTGTGAAAGCCGGTGGAGCATATGTTTTGCATTACTTTTGTATGTACCATTATAGAGTATCCTCACTTTTGTTAATGACGTTTCTCAGTAGAAGGCTATAGTTAGAGAATGATTATTTTAGGAAAAAAGCATGATAGCAAAGACAGGAGATTAGTGAAGAATGATGGGCTTAATTAGACAAGCAATTTCAACAATACTTAGGTTGTCAAGAACATAGAAATTGACTATTATAACTGAAATGGATAGTTTTATAATTGTTACATTTATTCATAAAAGCAAAGTAAACAACAGATAAATTTTCTAGACAGAGTAGTTGTTCTGTTCTATATTGTTTTGCTAGAATAAAGGTAGATGTTATATGAAGGAGGATGTTGTAAATTTCAATGAAATTTATTGTTAGTTGGAAACAAAGTGCCTTCAATTATAATTATGTTCTCTGACTGTTTAAATTTCATGCAACTTCATGCATATTTTTACAACTGGCATAAACTAGCAAGTTGTTGACATCAGTTTGTGAGTTATTGACACTTACTAAGTTCTGATATAAATAGAATTTTTAAACAGTCAAGCCTTCTCTTCAATCTCACTTAGTCTCTTAATTATGAATTAATTAGCTTTCATTAGCTACTCATTTGCTCTTTATGTACTTATGCATAAGCCCTATTTATTAAGTTTTATTTCACATCTACTATACAGGAATAGTGTTGTAGAGGTGATTCATTAGTATTACAAGATTTTGAGTAGCAACCACAAATTTCATAGAACTTAAATTCATACTTAACTTGTTTAGTATTGCTTTTTTTTTACTCTGCAGAGTATGATTTTGTTTAACTCCAAGTCACTTATGATCCAGAAAACCTATAATCAAAAAGGTCTTCTAATCATCTTTTTTTTTCAAACACTGTAATCTAAAACTACATCAATCAGTGTACCCTTCCTTTTCTATATTTGACAGAATGTCATTTTAGGGAGATTTGGCATCTGTGTCTAGAAGATTGAACAAATGCATAGAGGATCACTCATTGATTTTCCACTCTATACAACTATAGTTTTAGTAACTATCCTAATTACAGAGTGTACTGTTTATATTGCATATCATTGCCATCATCAATGTTTTACATTCACTTTCCATGCTGGCATGGGTTGGACAGTTTTTCTAAGATGATCTTTTACAGCCAGATGCCCATTATTGTTGCCAACTTTTGTATCACCTCCTTACAAAACTTTAGGAATGCAGTGTATTTATTCTAAATCCAGGATACACATGGATATAGATATCATCATTATCATCATCTTTTAACACCCACTTTCCATGCTGGCATGGGTTGGACGGTTTGACTGAGGACTGGCGAGCCGGATGGCTGCACCAGGCTCCAATCTGATCTGGCAGAGCTGGATGCCCTTCCTAACGCCAACCACTCTGAAAGTGTTGTGGGTGCTTTTATGTGTCACGGGTATGCGGGCCAGTCAGGTGGTACTGGCAATGACCACACACAAATGGTGTTTTTACATGCCACCTGAACAGGAGCCAGTCCAGTGGTACTGGCAACGACCTCGCTCAAATGTTGTTTTTCACATGCCACCAGCTCAAGTGCCAGTAAGGTGACGCTGGTAATAATCACTCTTGAATGGCACGTTTTACATGCCATCGGCACGGGAGCTAGTCAGCAGCCCTGGCAATGATCATGCTTGGATAGTGCTCTTAGCACTCCACTAGTACAGATGCCAGTCATGCGGTGCTGTCATTGAATTTGATTTTGATTTCACTTGTTTCAACAGGTCTTCGCAAGTAGAGTTTAGTGTCCAATGAAAGAAAGGTATGCATAAGTGGGCTGGTTACACCACTGACATAGGCCACAGAAAGAAAGGTACGCATAAGTGGGCTGGTTACACCACTGACATAGGAAGTTATTCTATTTATTGACATCATTGTCTGCTGTGGCATGGTTTCTACAGCTGGATGTCCTTCCTAATGCCAACCATCTAACAGTGTGTGCTGGGTGCTTTTTACATGCCACCAGCATGGGTGCATTTATGCAGCACTGACATAGCTTTTTATCTGGCATCAGCACCTAAAAGGATAAGCCTGTATGTGTGGAGGACAATGACTTTACTTAGCTTGACACTTCTTATTTCTATAGCTTTTACTTACTTCAATCATTGGACTGTGGCCTTGCTGGGGCACCACCTTGAAGGGTTTAGTCAAATAATTTGATACCAGTACCTATTTTTAAGCCTGGTATTTATTCTATTGGTTTCTTTTGTCAAATCCCTAAGTTATGGAACTGTAAACAAATGAACACAAGTTGTCAAGTAGGAAACAAGCTTCTTACCACACAGCCATGCATGTGTCAACCTTTTATCTTTTACTTGTTTCAGTCATTAGACTGCAGCCATGTTGAGGTACCAGCTCGAAGAGTTTTAGCCAAATGAATCCTACAGTGCTTTTTTTTTTTTTGAAGCTTACTACTTATTATACCATTCTCTTTTGCCAAACTGTTAAGTTACAAGGACATAAACAAACCAACACAGGTTGTCAGGTGATGGAGGGGACAAACACACACACACACACATATGACAGGCTTCCTCCAGTTTCTTATTTCTTTATTGCCCACAAGAAGCTAAACATAGAGGGGACAAACAAGGACAGACAAACGGATTAAGTTGATTGCATCAACCCCAGTGCGTAACTGGTACTTCGTTTATTGGCCCTGAAAGGATGAAAGGCAAAGTTGACCTCAGCGGAATTTGAACTTAGAACGTAACTGCAGACAAAATACCACTAAGCATTTTGCCCGGCGTGCTAACATTTCTGCCAGCTCGCTGCCTTTTTTTAGTTCTCAAACAAAAAATTGGCTTGAAAAGACATATCTTCATATATTGATAAGTTTCTGTCTACCAAATTCACTCACAATACTTCAGTCAGCCTGAAGCTATAATAGAAGACCAAAGTGCCATGCAGTGGGACTGAACCCAGAACCATGTAGTTGGGAAGCAAACTTCTTATCACACCTGTGCCTATAGTTATATTAATTAAACAGAAATGTATTTTTACAACAATTCTTGCTTATTATCAGTATTATTATTTATATAAATAACATTAAAATCATAACAATTGAATATCATAAAAACAAACAGCCTAGCATAAGTCTGGCAACAAACCCCTCCAACTTTCTGATTATTTACTCTGTCATTCATTTCAAAGCTATGATAAAAAAACCCAGTTGTCCTTTCTCTTTCTCTTACTCTTTCTCTTTCTTTAACTGTTTTTCCTTCTCTGTTGCTTTTACTGCATTTTTCTTTTCTTTCACCAGCTCTTTTGTTCTATTTCCTTGTGGGTATACAGGTACATACACATGTAAACATTTACACACAACAATTTTCATCATTATTTTATATTATTTTGTTTGATATATTTCTTCTTGCTTTGTGATATAAAAATATATTTAGCTGGAAAATTTTTGAAATAATTCCAGTAGACACATTGATATTTTCTGTTTTTAATTTATGAATAATGCAGCTTGGGATTTGAAACGTGCAAAATAAATTTTATGTTTTTGTATTATTATTTCCTAGTAAAGATTATTTTGACATCAGTAGAAGATTCCAGGCTTTTAACTTGTTTTTTTTTTTTCCATTTTCTATTATTTTTATTCTATGTTTACCATATATCATGCTGATAGAAGGTTTGACGATTCAAACTAAAAAGATCTTTAATGCATCATGTGTTTCGGAACCAAAATACACATTTTCAATACTAAATATCTCAACGTCCATTCTTCCATCCTTTCCATCAGTCAGAAAAAAACTGGCTCTTGTATATTTGTCAATAGAGTGGGATATATTACTATTTATATATTACAGTATTATAGATCCATTTTAGTCAATTTTACCAATCGGTTTCACACATGAGTTATGGGAGTGTCTGAAACTACACTCATCAATGGCTCTCTGCTGCTGGATGTCAGGAAATGTTATATCTAATTTGTAGTTGCTGGGAAAAAATGGAAGGAAAATACTACAGGGCAACATTCACAAGGAAATTCACCAACAGTTATACCCCTTATTCCCCTCTGAATTCTTTTCAACCAAAAATCAGTGCTATACTTTTCATACCAGACCTTCTAAGATACACTGTTTTAGGTTCTCCCTTAACTCTTATATGAAATTGTTTGGCAGAACTGGGTGAAATACTATATTGTGTGCATGTGTGTGTGTATATATATATATATATGGGATGGGGGATGGAAGCACTCCGTCGGTTACGACAACGAGGGTTCCGGTTGATCCGAATCAACGGAACAGCCTGCTCGTGAAATTAACGTGTAAGTGGCTGAGCACTCCACAGACACGTGTACCCTTAATGTAGTTCTCGGGGATATTCAGCGTGACACAGAGAGTGACAAGGCCGGCCCTTTGAAATACAGGTACAACAGAAACAGGAAGTAAGAGTGAGAGAAAGTTGTGGTGAAAGAGTACAGCAGGGATCACCACCATCCCCTGCCGGAGCCTCGTGGAGCTTTAGGTGTTTTCGCTCAATAAACACTCACAACGCCCGGTCTGGGAATCGAAACTGCGATCCTATGATCGCGAGTCCGCTGCCCTAACCACTGGGCCATTGCATATATATATATATATATATATGTATATGTATATATATATGAGCAAAACGCCTCCCCCCTCCGTCCAATGGTCGGTGCTGAGTTGTCAAACATTTAAACCAAATTTTCTCAAAACAATTTGTCTGACCGTCCCATTTTGTGGCATTATTTCAAGCCAGCCAGCTTTTTTTGCGGAAACTGCATGTGCATTTTTCTTGTGTACACATATTATTGATCGCAATAGCTGATGTACTTGTGCATACAAATGCACATTCTCACGGCTTTATCGAACGCATTCTCACCTAGGATCGATTTTTGTAATTTATTTTCAAGACTTATACACGCCTTGATACCATCGGTATCTACATATCAAATTTGAGCGCAATCGGATGGAGAATGCCTGAGATCCTAGAAGACACACACACACACACACAGACAGAACAGATTTTATATAAAATATATATATATATATATATATATATATACTTCATCATCATCGTTGTCATCATCATTTAATGTCCATTTTCCATGCTGGCACGGGTTGGAGGGTTTGACAGGAGCTGGCCATATTCCAATTGTCTGTTGTAGCATGGTTTCTAGAACTGGATGCCTAATGCCAACCACTTTATAGAGTGTGCTAGTACTTTTTATGTGCGACAGGCACAGGTGCACTTATGCAGCACCAGCACAAGTGCATTTTATGTGACAGCACCACCTGTAAAGGACAAGCCTGTATGGTTGACACTGATTTTACTTAGCTTGTTACATCGTTTCAAGTACAGCAAATCGCCACACCTCCCGGTCCTTTGTCATTTTCTCATTGAGGCCCAGTGTCCAAAGATCCTTTCTCATCACTTCATCCTGCATCTTCCTGGGTCTACCCCTTCCACAGGTTCCCTCCACAATTAGAGCTCGGCACTTCTCTATTTACTTGTATGTATGTATGTATGTATGTATGTATGTATGTATGTGTGTGTGTGTGTGTGTGTGTGTGTGTGTGTGTGTGTGTGCATGAGTGTGTGTATGCATGCATGCCAAAAGAGAGAGAGAGAGACAGACAGCCATTGGTTGTTTCTTTTCTTTGTAAAAAGGAGAGAAATACCTTGCTAGGAATCTATTTTATTTTTACTTTGTTAAGGAAATTAAATGACATAAAACATTATTTAATACTTCTATATTTAATTTAATTTTTTTTTTTTTTTTTCCTTCTCTCATTTTAGTTCCAGTATCTTTAATATTCAAAGCTGCTATTTTTATCTTGGTTGAATGTCTTCAATATGGAATCATTAAGGCTCTGTTAATTACATTACTTATTTTACAAAAAAAAAAACTTTTTAAATTGGGAAAGGAAAGTGATAGTTGATTGTTGTCAGTAAAGAATATTTGGTGGAAGTATTTGACCGAGAGGAAGTTATTTTTATTCATACCCCATGAGTTGTGTAGAAAGTGGTAAATTTAAATTGACATACAAATGCATTGCTTCATTGAAACTCTTCCTTGCTCCTGTTAACCGTAGTTATTTAGTAAGCCATCTGTCAGTTATGCTGTTCTAAGGAGTAGATATTTAAATACTAGCTATTATGTGGATGCTGTTTGTTCTTCTACATGATTCTTCACTATACAAGACTGGACACCAGATTGTCCGACATATCTGTTCACAGTCATTGCTAAACAAGTTCACAGTACTTTGGTTAGAACATGAGTAATGTTGTAACCTCACTTTTCATTAATTCTTTCTTTTCTTTGCAAGGGAAAGAAATGTTAGGAACCTGATGCATTTTTTCATAAGTGAAGTAAAATGAAGTTATATAATATTAATGAATTTATCTAATTTGACACTTAAGTTTTTAATATTCTGTGAAAGCATGTGGCTTAGTGGCTCCAGTATTCAGCTCATGATCGTAAGGTTGTGAGTTTGATTCCTGGTGATGCAATGTGTCCTTGAGCGAGATGCTTCATTTCAGGTTACTCAACTGGAAAAGAGTGTGTTCTTCCTCTCAACTTGTTCGGATACTAGACATCGAGATGAAGAAAGTGGTATACTAACCTCGAAAATGGTCAGGGTGGTGCTTATGACACTCTGTTACTAAATGCTTCATTTATATTACAAAAGAAAACATTTTGGAAAAGAGAGTAGTTGAAGGGGCTTGTCTTGTGAATTACTTAGTTGTCTTACTTGTGTCATTGCCATGAGAAAAGTGCTTAGTACACTCTGTAGAGTGAAAGGCATCCAGTTGAAGAAATCATGCCAAAGCAAACTTTGAGGCTCAATGCAGCTTCCTGCCAGCATAGAGGATGAACATTAAATGATGACATTAGCATCATCATTTAATGAACTGAAGGACTACGTTGAGTTTCAATGTCTGTGTTGAAATAGTTTCAACATCTGGATATCCTTCCTAATAGCAACCATTTTACTGACTGTACTGGTTGCTTTTTTTCATGACACCAACACTAGTGGGGTCACCAAGTAACTTGCAAAACAAGGAGAAGGACCCTTCAACTGAATGGGGTTGTAGTAGAAGGGGAAAGGGCTTATGCCAGGTGTTATGCTAAAGTATGATAGAAGAACAGGCATAGGTGTCTTGCTATGGAGAAGACACATGGTTACCTTGTATTATGTAAGGGTGGGTGGAACTAGTTGGAAAGAAGACAAAAATACTGATTTGCAAGGTATCAGAGTGCACTCTCAAGATACAAACATGTGATTATTAGAGAATATATAGACAAAGAATTGGAAAGTTTCTCTTGGAGTAAGAGGAGAGTGACAGATGGTTAGAGATGGGTGAGGAGGTGTAGTCAATGGTAAATATCATTATGGGGGAAATGAAAGAATAGAAGTGGCTCAGAAATGAGGAGGTGATAAATGGCAATACAAGGAAAGAGGAGAACAGCAGTACAACACACCTGTAGGTAGATCAGAAAATATGTAGATAATGTCCAGAATAAGAAAGGAGAGCAAGAGAGGTGTACAGTGACTGAGATGGATGTCAGAGATACATATGGATGACTATAGTGAATGGGAGACAAAGTTGGGATAAGTCATCAATGACGGATATGACAAGAATGACAATGGTTAAAGATAATGTAACGGCAGTCCTATGATGTATCTCAAGATAACAGGAAGTACAGAAAGGGGAGATTGGTGAAAACTAAAATGGCAAGGGATGATATTGTGAATGAGGGATATATTTTACAAGGAGGTGGTTCTCAGGAGAGTGGGAGGGAACTGGTAGCACAAAGGGGTATGAAGCACGTGCCTATTCTGCTTTCAGATTACTGTAGATGCTGAATAGTGCTGTGGTTAGAAGAATGATGGAGGGAGGGATATTAAGAAGATAAGAGGTATGGCAGGTTTGGTGGGGTCAGATAATGGGCAGGGGCCAGTGAGTATGTAGACAAATATAATGCTTTTAGGATCTCACTTTTCTTGTGAGGAACAAGTCTTCTCAAGCACAGTGAATCATCAATCATTTCAGTCCTTTGCCGGCTCCTCTGTGAGTTTCATCATCTTGAGATTGGCCTACACTACTTTGTCCTATATCTTCCTGGGTCTCCCTCTTCACAAGTTGTGTCCACATTCTTGACGAGACAATAACTGCTAAACCCTAAGCTGCAAGATATTAACTTGGCCATCTGAAAGTCTTCAGCCAAAGATGTCTGTTTAATATATTTTCATTTAGCTCCTGGGTGATATGATGGGTTATGGCTTGCAACATATTTTTTGCATTCATATTCATTATCTATTGGCTAAGAGAGAAGTGGGGGGAGAGAGAGAGAGAGAAAGAGAGAGAACTGAAACCGTTTAGAGCCAAGTATAATTCTCTGCTTCAAGTAGCTTTCACAAAGGATTATCATCGACTGTAGGTGACTGGTGATGAATAGGATTATCACTAATAATATAAGCAAGTAGTGAATCTGCAAAATCTTTTGGTTTGGTTACTATGGAAGTGAAGAACCTGTGTATGAAATCAATTTTATTCTTCCTATTTTGCTAGCTTTGAGGTCTCTCAGGAATATGGTTGAGTGAGAGGTTAAAATATCTGGTTTTCTATTCTTATATTTTGTTGTTTGCTTCTCCACTTAATAGAATAATTTCTGTTGCTTGTTCGCTCTCCCCCCCCTCTCTCTCTATATATATATATCACTTATTCTCTGGCTGTCCTTTTGTCTTGCTTCCACCTCTCCTCCTCATTAATTGAGTCATTATTGTTTTCTTGATTGATAAAATAAATATCAGTGAAATATATTTAATAACAGTAGAATCAATTGACTTAAAAGAAATCACTACTGTTTATAGACTTGTATTTTCCCACTCTTCTCATTTTTACAATTTTTCTATAAACCATTTTCCCTTCAGTGTCATCATTCATTTCCCATTCTCTTAGAATCTAATCATTAACATTTTCTCCTTCCTTTTGTTTTTTTCCTATAAACTATAGTTTATATATTCATCTTTTAATTATCTATCTTGAATATGAGTCACTTTAAGCAAAAGTTAAGTTTCTAGTATGCTGAGCCTGCAATCAAGTTTTGATTCTCAGAATGAGTCAATTCGCTTCATTTTAGCTCTTTAGAAATGCATGAACATCACACAATTCTTCCCTGTTATTTATGAATTTGTGCTCTGAAAAATAAGTAGGAAAATGTCAATATTCATATGCTTATCCACCCTTCCATTTCTTATTTTCCTCTCTCTGGCTTTCTTCAGTTTTCAGTCTGTTTTCTGCTTGGTCTCTCTCATGCACACTCACTAATTCTCCTTACACACAATACAAGAGTTTCTCTGTGGTCATTCTCTTTGCAAGAAATAGCAACCAAATCTCTTGAATCACACCCTACTGTCTTATAAAGAGAAGAGTCATTGAATAATGTAGTCTTTTGTCTGAAAAGGAAAAGACAAGAAGGCCATGGTTGGAATGTTTTGATTTTTAGGTTTACTCAGTCAAGCTGAACTAGGAATGATAAACAACATCATATACTAGCTGGTCCCATGCTGTCTAAAATGATGGCTAATTGTAGCATTTTATATATAAAAAGGGTACACAAAAGTGGAAAAAAAATCAAACAGTGCTTTAACTGTGAGTGTGTGTGTGTGTGTGTGTGTGTGTGTGTGTGTGTGTGTGTACATTTATATGTAAGAGTAGCACAGTCTGTAGCAAATGCAGTTTTCTATACTTTGTCACAGCCCGCTTCCTCCCTTTCTAAGTGTTTGTCTATATATATATATGTATGTGTAAATGCACGTGTGTCTATAATTCTATTTTCTATGTATCTTTTTAAATAAACATACACAAACACATATACACTCAATTATATAAATATATTTTACACCAACACACACATACACACACACACACACAAACATTCACATTCTTCCCTTTTACATGCACACACATATACTCACACAGAGTTGAAGCACTGTTTGATTTTTGTTTCACCATTGACTTTTCACCATCCCACTTCCATTAGTGGATCACCCCTTCTTTTCTCATTCATATGTTGTGACGGAGAAATACACAAGAGTATTATTATAGTAGAAGATACACGATGCTCTCTTTGCCACTTCCTCTCTCTCATTGCTATTACTTTCTCTCACTCCCTCTCAATCATGACTTTTACTCCCACTACTTCTCCTTCACTGAATTACTATTTTTTTTCTCCTCTCCCTTTCACCCCTACTGCATAATTTTAGACATATATATATATATATATACATACAAATATAAAAAAACACTACGCTCATTATTATATTAGGAGATCGCTTCGGAAATTTTGAAACTCTGCACTCTCACTTTTTCTTCAATATTATCTTCTTTGAAATTAACATCTATTTTGGAGTCCTTAAAATTATCCAAATGAAAGACACTATGCCTCTTCAGATGGTCTTTAAAAAAGGACATAGTAACCAGAGGCTGCTTAATTGTGCTTTTGCTTGAAAATCACCCGAATATGATTTGTTAGCAGACTGTCATGAACAACAATGGTATATTTAATATAGTAAAGAATGTCAGTTACATTTTTTGTCCTTGTAAATCTTCAAGTAAAACTGACATGATATAATTACATGTATGATTATCTTGATTATTTCTGCCTTATGTCTTTTAATGTTGACAGTGTAACTACTTCATACTTGACATCAGATGTTTATCTGGTTTTCTAACACCTTTATTTTTCTACTCTAATCCAAGGTCACCTTATGTCACTTGAGAATAGATTGGAAAAAATGTAATAAAGAAGAATGCTTCACATATTCTTTACTTGGTCATGTTGTGAAGGAGCTAGAGAGATGGTGGAGGTGAAAGACAGCAATTCTCTTTCAGAAAATTAAGGAAGATGTGAATAGCTTATTCATTATTGCTTGACATAAATAAACTCATTCACTGCTCATTGAATGATTTAAACGAACTACAGGTGGATATATTTGTTTGTTTCTTCTCTTTTTTAGTGGTATGTCATTGTTGTAGTTTTCTTCTGATATTTCATATGCTAAACACTGTTCAGAAAAATAAGTACTTTGTTGTAGTGGTCACTATAGCTATTAAGACACATACACATTGTTATCACTACTTTTAATTTATTAGTATTTGATACTTATTAACAAATACAGTCAGACCTTGGTTATCCTAATATCAGTTGTTCAAATTTTGGATAATCTGAACAAGATTTCAAGATTTTAGGAATATTTAATCTGCTATACTGCATGTAATCTGAACTCAAGAATAATACTGATGTTACTAGTTTGTCTTTTGCTGTAAAACTGAATTCATATTACTGAAGATCATGTAAAACTGTTTAAAGACGTGTTAATACTTGTGTGACAATTAGATATTTAGTTTACAGTTATTAGAAGTACCACATGTTGATCAGACAACTCATTTGACCTCAGTCAACCACTATAAACAGTGTTCATACAGAAGAATTTAAAAGAATAGAAAATCAGTGATGTCTTCATCACTCTACAACTTTGTTTTGAATACATATCCGTTATAAGTAATCAAATATCTTGCTGTTACTATGCAAAAGAAGTGAAATTTTACAGTCTGGATCACAATTAAAAGGCATCAAAGATTGCACACGAGTACAGCATTTTATTGATTGGATGATATAAAAACTGTGTAAACATGCTTTTCTTTATGTAATTATATTTAGTATGGCTTCTATTGTTTATGATCAGATCAGTTATCTAAACACAATACACCTCACTCATCCCATTTAGATAATCGAAGTCTAACTGCATTACTATTACAAAATAATAATAAAATGAAAATGAATACAAGTATATGTTTTAAATGGCTACAATGATTTTACCACAATGCAATTAGTATAGTCCTAGCACACCAATTCAGATCAACTCACTTGTCAAACAAGTAGAACTCTATTTGTCTTTGTCTTCCACTGCATAACCAAATACAACTATTCACAAAGATATTTGCAAATAAAAAAAAATGCTATCAAATGAATATATTATCAAGAGGGGTACATGGCTCTAGTGTTAGGGATCTTTTGGTGTATTGTGAAACTGACCTTGACATGTACTGCTGCTGGCCAAAAGCAAGCTAGATTATGTTCAGTGTCTTCTGTAAAGATTAAAAGAAATGGTAGTTTGTAAATTACCTTCATATAACATTTGTTGGTTATACGATCAGTCTAGAGCTATCAGACTTTTCTGACTAGCTAATTTCCTCAGTTTCTGTAGCAAATGTAAGATTTGTCCATGGATAAGACAGAGGTCTATCACAGATATCTATTCTTCACAGAAACATGTTGAATTAAGTGAGTTTTTTCAGACAAGGCCTTCTATAGATATGAATTTATTTACAAAAGTGTTTGTTCAATACTTTATTCACTCAGCCATTTCACCTCTGCCACTTGGTCTTTGTTTTTCTTTTTTGTTTTTTTTTTTTGTGATGGTTTAAATACATCTACAAATAAAATGAAATAAAATTAGCTAGAAAAAGATATTGATTTAGGCTCTCAAAATCTAATTGTATCATTGAACCATACTAGCAAATAATGGTTTCTTACTTTAACAAAAAGCCTCAAATTTGTAGATGATAGTCATAGTTGACCATGATAGGATTTCAATTTGGAACATATAGAATTAGATACTGTAAAGCATTTTGTTTTGCTCTTTACTGTCGCTATCATTCCAGACTAATAGTAATCCATTAACGGGAAGAGACAGCATTACATTTTTCTATATAAGAAATATGTAGATAATTGTTTTGTGAGTTTTCATGTATCTAATTAGAGTTATGAGTTAAGAATGAAAAATAATAAATCCTAATACTTTGCATAAAAGATATACTGAGAGAAAGAATGGAAAACAAGAAGAAAGAATTGAGTAACAAGAAGGAAGGAAGAGAAAAAGTGCTTCACTGAATGTTATTCTTTGAGTAATTGTTAGATATCTGTGTGAAGCTACTTTTGAATATAATTCAATCTTGACAGTCTAAGTCTGTTGCCTCTCTCTCTCTCTCTCCCTGTCACACACACACGCACACACACATTTGCACACATATACAGATATACACACGTATACACAATAACAGATGTGTTTTGGAAAACACTGGTAGACAATTTAATAAACACATTTCATATTTCATTTCACAAAATCTGTTGTCAAACATCATCCACAAGTTTTCTGCTGCTATTCTTGTCCACTCTATTTAAAATATAGAACTAAATCAATCCAACAAGGGAGTAGAGTAGACAGTAAGTTTCTTGAAGAACCTAAGTCCATTATTCTATTCTTTTGTGTGTTCCCTGAAGCATGTTTCTTAGCTATGATATTATCTCCAAAGAAAGCATGAATGTCACAAAACATTTTGTGAATCTGAAGTTTTTATGCTTTTTGTCAAGGATATCAGTAATGTAAAGAAAATTTATGGGCTTCAATTCAAATTCTAGCTATGCCAATTTTTCACCCCCACTTGTCAATCAAATAACTACAAACCTCTGAGGGATACTTATGCAGTGCTTGATCTGCTAGAGATAGAAGCCAAATGTCACACAAATTACACCCTTAATGTGTCTTAACCCTTTAGCATTCAGATTTACTCTGTCAAATTTAATACTTATTCATATTGTTTTGAATTAATCATGCAATATCATAGCTTTGAGATTTCAATGATTTGATTGTATATCTTTAGAATGACATTGTAGGGTATGTGCAAGAGGCCAGATCTTGACAGTTTGGACATAAAACAAGTAGAATATTTGAGCCAGATAAGTGTTAAGAGTTAAGTGATATTATTTAGTTTAAAATTCATGATCTCATTAGAAGATGATAGTTATTAACCTGTTCTTGTTACTTAGGTTCACACTAACTGAGTAGACCTATGATCTCAGACATTCCAGTTTTGACCACCCAGTCTTTTTTTTTTCCTTAATATAGCACATCTAGGACTACACTATGAAATATATATTAGCAACAAAGGCAGTATTATTAATACCAAGAGGTAATACTTATCTCCACTTAAACATGGATGTTCTATTAGAACAAAGTTTGCTGCAGTAGTTAATCTCCCCTAGTCATATAAACAAGAGTGCATTTTGCATCAAAAAGCCAATATGAGAGTTTCTCTCATGGTAACTACTGCAGTATAGCTTGTTCTAGTAGAACATCCATGTTAAGTGATGTAGTTTGAAAGAGATTTGGTTGTTATTTCTAGCAGGTTGAACAGTCATATAGATGCACCTTCCTTGGCTTGTTGTTGTTGTTGTTGTTGGTGGTGGTAATTCTTGATGCTGTTAACCATAACTTTTATTTGCTTTTACTGATAACTATATCCTAAACTCTATTCTATCATTGCCAAATGAAAAAAAATAAATAAATGCACCAATAAAAGGAGATAAAAGTTCAAATGTGACAAATACTGATGGACCAGAATTATATCTAGCTACATATGGACCTAATTATTCTTGTATTTGTGGCTGAGTACTTTTCCTTCTCATGGCTTACTGCTTCATTTAGTTTCATGTTCTTATAGTTCAGTCTCTTTATCTTGGTTGGACTGAACTAACACCATACAGAACTACTGAAGAGTCCTCACTTGAAACTCCCTCACTTCTCTCAGAGATAATTATCACAGTTGTTCTGCATACTGTTTGTCCTTCTCTGTCTCTGTCTCTGTCTCTGAGAGGTAGAGAGAAATAACATGGCAAAGAAATTGGGTTTAAAAACTATAAGCATCTTCAATTTTTTTCTTTATTTTGATGGTTTCTCGACCTTTTAACCAAGTCCAAAAATCTGTATTCTATAGATCACTTGTTTATATTATGTTATTCTGCCATCAACCCAATTACAAAGGCTGTGTTTATCTAAAAGTTTAAAAAAACTACTTCCTCTAAACTATGCATTCTTGCACACACACACATGCATGTGCCTTCCTGAAATTCTTGGAGACGTTTTAAAATTTTACAAATATTTTCAAGCTTCCAAAAATAGAAATTTTTTGACCCGTTTACGTAAAATGAAAATAAATGATATAATTTAAACCTACTCTGTTTTTCAAAACTATCTTGTATCAGTTTAGATCTTGTGTGATTATAGTCAAGTTATTTAAACTATATTTCCATTTCAGCCTCTTTAGATTCTAACACAAAACCCCAACAAAATAATAAACACAAGCTACATGTGTGTGTGTGTGTGTGTGCATATGTGTGTGTGTGAGTGTGCATGCATGTCTGTGTGTGTGTGTGTATGTGTTCCATGTAGCCCGCTTTAACACATTTAACATCAACATGCTTGAGACCGTTTCTGACATTTCTTTCTGTTTTTTTTTTTCCTTTCTCATCATTCAGTCAGGTTTGACAAGTCTGATGAATGGCACGCTATCATTCTATATGATTTTTGTGTTATCTTATCTGTGAAGCACAGTATCATTGGGATTTTCTTTGGTCTTCCGCTTCAACAGGTACTTCCACTATCAGAATACAGCACTTCTCCATTTCCAGAAAATGTTGTTCAAATACCTTATGTGCCCATTTCCACCAAAGCTGCTCATATGCATGCAGCAACTAATATGTCTAAAAGCTTTCTTCTTTCCTCTCTTACAGTCAATTTTTCTGCTGCACATCTGTATTTTAATTCAACTTAGCATGGCTGTGTGATAAGAAGCTTGCTTCCTAACCACATAGTTCTAGGTTCAGTCCCACTGCATGGCACCTTGAGCGAGTGTTTTCTACTATATCCTCAGGCCAACCAATACCTTTTGAATGGATTTGGTAGATGGAAACTGAAAGAAGCCCATTGTGTATGTATATGCATGTGTGTTTGTATATGCATGTGTGTTTGTGTCTGTTTATGTCCTTCACTGCTGCTTGACAACCAGTGTTGGTGTGTTTACGTCCCCGTAACTTAATGGTTTGGCAAATAGATCAATAGAATAAGTACCAGGTTTTCAAAAAAACAAAGTGCTGGAGTCAGTTCATTTGACTAAAAATTCTTCAAGGTGGTACCCCAGCATGGCCGTGCAGTCTAATGACTGAAACAAGTAAAAGATAAATGATAAGGCCTCCCCCTCTTAAGTTGTACTTGTTTGGTAAGCAATTTTTTGTGAGCCTGTGTGTGAATTATACCAATTGCTGAGACACTAGCCATTTTTAAAATATATACATGTATTGAATTCCATTTTGTTATTATTTTTTAATATCATATATATTTTGTAATGACTGTAAGAGTACTAATTTGGTCTACACACACATAGTTTTCATTGATGCTAACAGTGATCACATACTAAGTCACAGAATTAAAATTTTATTTATATTTAGTAAAATTCCTTCTCTGCCACCTTCATAAGATGTGTAACATTTGTTGTCATATCTGCAATCTGTATTTGTAGAAATTAAATATTTGTGTTGGTAGTAATTATATTTCACTACTAAATCAATGTCCTTCCTTTCAAATTCACAATATTATGTATTCAGAAAAGAACACTTAATCTACATATGTAAACCCACTTGTTTGCCAGGAATAGATATTAGATCATCTAAAATATCACCTGGGATAAACTGGTATTCTATCCAAGAATATTTTGGCTGTCTGTATCTTATTCACTTAATACTAAGAAGTTGGAATTAAACAAGAATTTAAGAAAAGTCCCAGTTGTGGATAATGTTAAGTTAACTTATTCACATTGAGATGATATTGGTTATGTTTATAGTAATTACCATATGATACACTACCTTTTGTTGATATGCTGACTCACAATAAAATATTGATGTACAACAGTAAATTGATTGTGAGAGATGAAAAAAGTAGGCAAAAGGCATTAGAAATATTAATTGCTACAGCTTTGGTAGAATGGGCATACAAAGTATTTGGACAACACTTTCTGGAGATGGGGAAACTCCAATGATACTGTGCTTCACAGATAAGATGACACAAAATCATACAGAATGAACTGTGTGCCATTCATCAGACTTGTCAAATTCAAGCCAGTATGATAAAGAAATGGATTTTTAAAAGAGGATAATAATAATTTGTAACATAGACTAAAGGTCACAAAACTAATAATAATAATGCGTATGATGAACTCTTCAGCCTTTTGAAATATAGAATAATACAGTTAAGTTATAAAGATGAAAATAATTTTATTTCTATAATGTGGCTAGATGGATGTTACTTGCAAACATTGATACCAGTATTGTAAAAGTGAAATCACCATACCATCATAATTTTCTGAGACATTGAAAACAAAAATAATGTATTTATAATCTTTCTTATTACTAATCACTCATATAAATTATATGTAATTATATGTTTCCTTTCTTTGACCTTTTCTGACAAAGTTGACCTAAAATCATAAATATTCCTTCATCTATACTGATAAAGGAAATTTTTTTTACATGCCCAGTGGTTGATAGGGGAGCAACAAAAATATATTATTGCATTAATATCTTTGGGAAGAGCACAAACATCATAATGTAAACCTTTTCCCTGAAATCTCTAAAAACAATAAGGCTTATCATTCTATGGTGAATTCTATTGATTATGTAAAAGCATGTAGAAAAACAAGTATTTGATGTTTGAATAATATTTTTTTCCCTCATGAGAAATTGGTTTATCAAATTTAACTTAACTTTTATTCCTCTCTTAAGAAGTCTTTTTTTTTATTTGTTTACTTTTTTTGCATGGGAAAATTGAATATACTCAACTTGTCTAGATATTGCTGCTGTTGTTAACCCTCCATACACACATACTACCACCACTCAGCATTAGAGCATTCCAGCCATAATCTTCCTATCTTTTTATGTCATTGACTACATTATCCAATGTATTCTTTTTTTTCTAATGATAAAGTACAACTTGAGGAAGATATGGCTGCTATTTCTAGCTGGTCAAATGATTATGCCCCATTGGCTCATCATGATCATATAGGTGACAGTGAATGAAGTTGTAGAAATAGCAGTGCACCACAGTAATGCCTTTTAGTGTTTAATTATATTCCATACATTCTGAGTTTAAACCACAAGTTTTTTTAACCTGTTTTAGGATCAATAAAATATACAGCAGTCATATACTAGCTGATTAAATTCAGCTATATTCCTTCCACCTCTACAAGTTAGTGGGTTTAAGTCAATATAAGAAATTAACTTCAAGAACATTTAGATTATATTGACTTCTTAAACTGCATAAAAGGACCTCGGATTTATATAAGATGAGAACTATGAGTGTGCAATGTTCATATTATTATGAACATTGTACACATTAATGATACAAGTCAGGTGGATTGTCTCCGATTAAGGATGAAAACCAGGTTGAAAACGTGGCGCACAAGAAACTTTCCTCTACAATGTTCAATGCAAATTAAATAATTTAGTACACAATGGGAAAGCTTGCTAGACATCGATTCAGTATTGTTATTTTACACAGCTGAGTGAATTTAAGGATATGAATAGAATAAAAATACTACTAGTGAAAACTTCTAGAGGTTTTGTACCTTTAATGTTTTACAATGTATTATTTACATAGAATACGAAACCTATTTTTTACCCCCTCTTTTTTATGTTCTCTTAATTTTCTTATTATTTTAACTTTGCTATTTCATTTCTACTCTCTCTCTTTTTTTTGTTATTATTATTAGTATTTTTATTTTTTGCATGAAAGAATGTTAAATAAGTTATATTTTTGTTTCTGTAACTATGAACGGAAGCTCAAACCACACCTACTTGAGTCATTCATGCCTTCTTGTTAAGGCTGAATTAAAGGAGCTATTCAGTAGAGTACGATGTTATAAAAATATCTTATCTACAGACCTTGATTATGAAATATATATCTTGGAAACAGAAATCTGTTCTTTCTTCTAGTAAGGTCAGTGATTCTGCTAGTCTCAAGACTTTACTTTGGACCTAGACTATAAATAAATGCTAGTGTTATTAATTTTCTTATTATTTTAACTTTGCTATTTCATTTCTACTCTCTCTCTTTTTTTTGTTATTATTATTAGTATTTTTATTTTTTGCATGAAAGAATGTTAAATAAGTTATATTTTTGTTTCTGTAACTATGAACGGAAGCTCAAACCACACCTACTTGAGTCATTCATGCCTTCTTGTTAAGGCTGAATTAAAGGAGCTATTCAGTAGAGTACGATGTTATAAAAATATCTTATCTACAGACCTTGATTATGAAATATATATCTTGGAAACAGAAATCTGTTCTTTCTTCTAGTAAGGTCAGTGATTCTGCTAGTCTCAAGACTTTACTTTGGACCTAGACTATAAATAAATGCTAGTGTTATTAATTTTCTTATTATTTTAACTTTGCTATTTCATTTCTACTCTCTCTCTTTTTTTTGTTATTATTATTAGTATTTTTATTTTTTGCATGAAAGAATGTTAAATAAGTTATATTTTTGTTTCTGTAACTATGAACGGAAGCTCAAACCACACCTACTTGAGTCATTCATGCCTTCTTGTTAAGGCTGAATTAAAGGAGCTATTCAGTAGAGTACGATGTTATAAAAATATCTTATCTACAGACCTTGATTATGAAATATATATCTTGGAAACAGAAATCTGTTCTTTCTTCTAGTAAGGTCAGTGATTCTGCTAGTCTCAAGACTTTACTTTGGACCTAGACTATAAATAAATGCTAGTGTTATTAATGACTTGAGCTGTTCTGGGGCTGAAGTTGCAAATTCAACTTAGTTTATCAATCTTGAAGGAATTTTGGGGGAGGGAGCCAGTCAATTAGATCGACCCCAGTATGCAACTGGTACTTAATTTATTGACCCTGAGAGGATGAAAGGCAAAGTTGACCTTGGTGGAATTTGAACTTGGAATGTAAGGAGAGACAAAATACCACTAAGTATTTCGCCTGGCGTGCTAAAGTTTCTACCAACTTGCTGCCTTATGACTAGCATAGTTGATGGTAGCTGGCTTTTGACTCAGACACATGATATTCAGCAATATACTGTAATTTGAATCTCAGCTCTCTGCCTAAAATGATAATAAAAAATTTTAACAATAATATAAATTATGTAATAAAAATATAAATTGTTTTTAAAGAAAAGAAAAAAATGGGCATTTTCATAAGAGTGCTTAACATTTTTCTAATACATCAAAAGATGATTCATTTGTTGAATTTACAAGACAGGAAACGATCACTTTTCCTTTCTAAAAGAAACAGTTGTAGCTAAGAATCAAAAACAAATTTTAGTGTCAGCTAATCCTAAATTTTCTACAGTCATATGTTGTTCAATAACAATGATTTCTTCAAACACTTCCATATTTACAGAGAAGGAATTATAGGATATGCTTATCACAAGAGTATTGTTGGCATAATGAAAGTAAGATTATTCCAAACAAATTTTGAAATCAGGTCACAGTTTTACCTAGTCAAGATCTTACCTCTTTACTCTACAATAATGACAAGTATGATAATAAAATTTCTTTTGATGAAAACTCATTTCTGGAGAGGTACTGATACTTTATTAACTTCAGAAGGATGAACAAGTGAAATGAATCAGAACATAATTTTCCCCACAAAATATTATGGAACAAAATAAAACTCTGTAAAATACTCTGTTATTACTCAGAAATTCCAAAACTTCTGAATAAAGTGATAATGAGTATTATTTTAGTGGGTTTTACTTTCATTATGAACAACTCATTTTAGTAAATCAATAATATACACCGCATTGTACACTGAGGATTCATTTCCATTAAATTGTTTGGTGGGTAGGATTGATTGTTATTCAGAGCCTTTTTAAATTCACCCATTTTATCATATCCTTTTTAAATTCAATCAGTTCAACCAGTTAGGAAAAGCAACTAAATCTTCCTCTAATCACAGCTTCCAAAAAAAAAAAAGACACTTTCAACAATGTAATCTCTGATACACAAAAAAGTCAGACAAGATGGTCACATGTTGGAATGCCTTTGACCATAGATCTGCTAAATCAGTACTAAATTAGAACTAAACAACAAAAATAATAGTGTAATAGTATTTATCAGTCATTAGATAGGGTCTTTATTTCTCAAGATTAAGGATAAAATTTTATCTTCTGGCTGATGTCAATATTCATTGCAATATAAAAATAGATCGTGGATCTAGTTAAATTGATTCACAGAATCTGCATTTTTTAAAAGGAAGTAAAAAGTCTGAGAATCAGTTATATTGATGTAGTTTTCCACTTTTATAGCTGTGAATCCATGACCTTGTGGAGAAAAATTCGAGGAAAAAGTTGCAGAGGTTTAAAAATCGAAAAAACTGAGTATTTTTAGTCGTGTCAACTTTAAGGTTGTACCCTGATAAATTTATAGTTTAGTGAAATGACTTGTTACCTGTATTTACTTTATGCGTATTTCAGTATTATGTATATCTGTCATGTACATCATTGATATATAAGTGCATGTGGATGGATGTATTCATATATAAGTTTATATGTACATGTGAATCGATTTAACTAGATCCCACACATAAAACACAGACACACGCAAGATACCAACATGCATACATATACACACACATACACATATGCACACATGCAAATACACATATATACCCCTCACACACACATAACACATACATGCACACACATATACAACATGCACATGCATGCACACACATGAACGCACATATACCTCTCCTCACACACAACACCCACATACATGCATACATACATACACACACACACATGTGTGGCACAGAGGAGGGTGAAGTGAAACACAACACAATATGCAGTTGTCATGGTAACAAGCTGTTAATGTCTCACTGTCTATTGATTGGCTAAAATTATCCAAATCTCCCAACTTTAATTCCAAATAACATCAGGTTCTTTAATTTACGAGGTAAAGTAATTGGTTGATCATAATCAAAATTCAGAGTTGCATCGATACAGCAAAATTGAAAGCAATCTGAGCAAAAATTAAAGGGGGCTGATTTTGTGAATCAGTTTAACTAGATCTTAAATTGCCTGTACTTTTCAGCATTTGTTCCTTCAGCTAATATATTTCAGTCTGCAATACTTCACTTATATTTGCATATTCTCAATGTTCCAAATTTATTGTGAGGTTAAGTTTTGTAAATTTGACTTTTTTTTTTTGTTGTAACCATACCAGATAATGTCAGTAGTACTATAGTTAAATAATGTTTCAACAATACAATTATATGGACATGTATTATATACAAGAAAATTTCAACATGTACCATACATAAAAAATTAGTAACAATTTAATTCTGTTCAATAACTGACCATTTCCTCTGATGACACTGGCTATTATGCATTCAATTCTAAAAAGGAAATTTGCAACATTAGAGAATAAAAGATTATAGGCTTTGTTATTTGATCATTAGCAGTATTTAACATCACAGATCTTGTAAATATCACAAGGTTGACTATTAAGCATACTTTGTTCAGTTTATTCCTAAATCCTTCTGCTCACATTTCAACTGTTAATGGAATTGTATGATTTAAAACAAGGAAATTTCAATGTAATCTTCAATTTCATGCTTTTAAAATAGTCATTTTTCACATAACTTTCCCCCACCCCATCTTTTACATTTTCATAAATCCAGAAGTGTTTTATTTTATTTATACCATTTGATTATATAGTTATATAGTTTCACTTGTGTTTGTTCTTTGCAACCTCATATATGTGTGTGTGTGTGTGTGTGTGTGTGTGTGTGTGTGTATGTATGTATGTCAGTCAGTCAGTCATTATTCAGTTTATTTCAAGATTTCTTGCCAATAGAGAAAGAACTGGTTTCTAACCTAGATCCAAGGTTCCTTCATTGGAATTTCAACATCAAGAACAGGGTATTTTTGTTTGTATGTATGTATGTTTTATGTATGTATTCTAATGCATATAGTTACATATATAGACATGCTCACATATATTTAAATGATAAACTTCTGGAAAGTTTTACAGATTTTTACTGTTCCAGTGATGGATTGGAACTGTAGTCTTCAAACTAGTTTTCTCCGTTCTGATTTTGAGAAGCCTAATTTCTCAAGATTGGTATTTAGGCAGTGTGTTACATATCTCAGGGCCTCAATAAGTACAGGTATAAACCTGAACTTGTAATCTGGATAGAGTAACTGCAGATTTCTTAATAGTTCTCTTTTCCACTGATCTTAACATCTGCTGGGCAGCTAATTTCCACAAATGTGCACTGTTTGTTTTCTCTATCCCAAATCATTATATCAGGTATGTTGTGCTTACATTTTATTGAGGTCTTCACTGGTACATTCCACCAATGTATATACGTATGTGTGTATGTATGTGTGTGTGTGTATATATATATATATATATGAAATTAATCCAAAAAAATGAAGAAAAAAGCAACAATGCGAGGACATGGTACATGCAAAGTATTAACAGATGCCCAGGGAAGGAAAAAAAGGTTGTTTTACAGGCAAAGCTCTTCTTCGGAAACAGGACAGAGGAAAGTCCAAGAGAAAAGGAAGATGGAGGGAAAAAAAATTGCCAAGAATTGTATAGTAATAAAAAAAAAAAACACCTCGATAAGGTCATAACCAAAAACTACTTAAATGTTTGGCTGGCTGGAAATTTCTAATTTTATTTATACATTTTTAACAATGCCTTGTGAGTGAATTTGGTGGACAGAAACTGTAAAAAGCTGTTGTGTGTGTGTGTGTGTGTGTGTGTGCGTGTGCGTGCATGTCTTTGTGTTTGTCCCAGCCCAGCTGCTTGAGAACTGGTGGTGGTTTGTTTATGTCCTATTAACTTTGCAGTTTCAGCAAAATGGACCAAACAGAACAAGTATCAGAGTTCAAAAAATAAGAACCAGGGTTGACTTGTTCGACTAAACCCTGCATACCCACAGTACAACAACTGAAACAAACAAAAGATAAAAGATAACAAATTAGTTTAGAAATAGGACATATATCTAACTGCATTAATTTAAACTGCTGTTACAAAAATAAGCAGAAATTGAGGGAATAATTTTAAGATTACTTATATAGGTTAAATAATCTCGTAGCCATGTCTTAACTTGGCTTTAGTAACTTCTGATTGAAATCAATTCTCTTCTGTAAAGTATGAATGATTCATAGGCCCATTCACTTCCATACATATTTTATTTTTATCTTCATCATCATTGTTTAACATCTGCCTTCCATGCTTGCATGGGTTGGATGATTTGACAAGAACTGGCTAGGCAGAAGACTGCACCAGATTTCTGTGTCTGAATAATGTAGTTCTAGACATATTATCTGAAAATAAGGTAGAATGCTCGTGGTTAGAACACTCTCAGCCATAAGGTTGTTTGATTAGGACTTATCTGTGGATTAAACCACATCAACAACTAAACTATGTATTTGAATACTCTCTCAGCACGTGACAAATTGCACATTCTTTTCCTTAGACTTACACATTTATGTAAAAATCATCATTTTAATAGCTTGAAATCCCTGGGGTGTTTGTGTGTAGCATATTAACTGCAAATCTCTAGCACAAGATATAGCACTGCACATATAATGCAGTAGCAGACTGCTGAACATTCAGCTAATCAGAAGACAGCACCATAAAAATCTATTGTATGTATTTAAAAGCTGTCAAAAGCTATATTAGTATTTGGATTAATTTGAAATGCAACACTAATGATTACTTTATATTTGTCCCCAAGCCAAAGAGAGATCATCCATGTGGTTATAAGAACTGGTAAAAATAACAGCCAAATTACCCTCAAAACAATTCTTATTTTAATAAAAGCAATGACATATTAAGTCTTATATACATACATACATACACACACACACACACACACTCACCTTGGAGTGAAAATAAGTATTTTATATTTGTCCCCAAGCCAAAGAGAGATCATCTATGTGGTTATAAGAACTGGTAAAAATAACAACCAAATTACCCTCAAAAGATTGCTTATGTTCATAGACCTGCTTGGTCTGGGCTAATCTGGGTTTAAACAAAACTAGAGGTAATGTAGCTTGCTGGATCTAACAACTTCATCCTTTCCAATTTTACCTTGAACCAACTAGGACATCATGTGGACATTCAATCTGCTAGAGGTAGTAGTCGTATTGCCCTCAAATCATGCTTTATCATTCAAAATAACATGATTCATTTGATAAGTTGGTCTTGAATACATCATTCATTATTTGATGCCCATTTACATGCTGGCATGGGTTGGATTTAGTGAAAATAAGATGAGATAGTCATAGCAGGAATGGTTTGATCATAGGTCTGGTTTGATCAAAGTCATGTAAAAGTTCTATCCTCTTGTTTGTTTACAATTTAACATATATGCATCATTTTTTTTCTTTCTTTTTATTCTTATGTCCTTCACTTGTCTTAATGGTTTGCTTTCAATTCCTTCTTCTTCATTGTTATCATCATCATCATCATCGTTGTCATCACCATTCTAATGTGCAGTTTTCCATACTTGCATGGGTCAGACAGAATTCATTTAAGCAAATTTTCTATGGCTAGATGCCCTTCCTGTTGCTAGCCTGTATGTTTGTGTCTGTGTTTGTCCCTCACCCCACCATTGCTTGACAACCGATGTTGGTGTGTTCACGTCCCCGTAAGTTAGCGGTTCGGCAAAACAGACCGATAGAATAAGTACCAGACTTACAAAGAATAAGCCCTGGGGCCGATTTGTTCGACTAAAGGCGGTGCTCCAGCATGGCCGCAGTCAAATGACTGAAATAAATAAAAGAAGAAAAAAAAATATATATATTCACACACATATACATGTATGTGTGTGTGTGTGTGTGTGTGTGTCTTGTGTATGCATGTATGTATAAATGTATATATATGACAGGTTTCTTTCAGGTTCCACCTGCCATATCCACTCATAAGGTTTTAATTAGCATGAGGCTATAGTTGAAGACGCTCACCCAAGGTGCCACACAATGGGACTGAACCTGGATCTATATAGTTGAAAAGTAAACTTCTTAACCACACAGGCATGTCTGTATCTCAGTATTAATGTATTTTTGGTGACGTTCTTGTCCAGAGAAATTAAGTTTTTGCTATGTTGATTAAATTTAATTTTAGCCTTGTGGTTTTAAAAATATATAGATGGGAATGATGCCAAGAGATATGTGCAGATATAGAAACAATATCAATGAAAAACCATATATATGTGTTTATCTGTATAAACTTCATTTCAATGTACACATATAAACACACCAGTCACATGTGTATACCTGTTGATTATGTGTGTATTTGTGTGTGTGTGTGCATGTGTGTGTGTGTGTGTGCATGCATGTAGTTGTAGTAATATTTATAGTCTGGGTATTCTATGAAAAGCATTTAACTAAAATCAGTGCTGTTTATTGACATTCCCTCTCAACAAAATTACTCTTTGGCTTTTCACTTTGAGAAATGTGTGTAATGAATAAAAAAAAAAATTCCTTTACTTGAAAAACATGGAAGGGCTAGAAACAGGAAGGACATCAGACTGTAAAACAATTGGCTCAATATGTATTCATACAGTTCATGTTAGCATGGAAAAATGAATATAAAATGGAGAAAAGACAAACGTATGTTTGTATATATATGTGTGTCTGTGTAAAATATCATCATCATCATCAATATTTAATATCCATTTTCCATGCTGGCATAGACAGGAACTGTCTATATCTTGACAAGAACTGGCAGGCCAGGGGCCACACCAGGCTCAATAGTCTGTTTTGGCTTGGTTTCTATGGGTGAATGCCCTTCCTAATGCTAACCGCTTTACAGTGTACTGGTTGCTTTTTACATATGTGTATGTGTCTTTGTATAAATGTATATATGTGTATAAGTGTGTATGTATGTCAATGCTGTGTATGCCATAAGGTCTACAAATCTAAGAGAGGCCTTAAAAGACATTTTAAGATCCACAAAGATCAGAACTTAACTGTAGCTCTTGGTGGCCCAAATCAGATATGCAATCTATGTAGGTATCTTTCCAGAACATTCTCTGGTTTAAAAGGCCACATCAGATGCCATGAAAAATCTAAGGTGTAAGTACAAGAGGTGGTTAGACTCTGCATAAGGAGTAGACAACCACCATGTATGTATGTATCTTTCATCTTTTACTTGTTTCAGTAATTAGACTATGTTGGGACATAGCCTTGCAATATGTAACCTGAACAAGTTAATCCAGTACTTGTTATTTTTTTTTAAGCCTGGTACTTATTCTATTGGTCTCTCTGCTGAACTGTTAAGTTACAGGGATGTAAACACTCCAACATAAGTTGTCAAGCAGTTGTGGGGTACCAAATCATGCACACACACGCATTTTGATGGGCATCTTTCAGTTTCCCTCTTCCAAATCCCCTCATAAGTACAACCTTGGTCAACCCAAGGTTGTACTAGAAGACACTTGCAAAAAGTTCCACACACTGTGGGACTAAACCTGGAACCATGTGGTCAGGAAGCAAACTTCTTACCACACTATGTCTATGTAAATATGTATATATATGCAGAAGAAGCGCTTCAAGGACAGTCTCAAGGTCTCTCTCAAAGACTTCTCCATCGGCACAGAGACCTGGGAGACACTTGCTGCCGACAGCTCATCCTGGCGCAGCGCAATCACCACAGGAGCAGGGACAGCCGAGGTGGGACGGATTCGGTCAGCAGAGCAGAAACGCCAGATGCGGAAAGCCAGAGCCGCCTGCACCAGTAGCACGGCCCCTACCCACTTCTGCCCCACCTGTGGGAGGGGCTTCCTTCCCCGGATTGGTCTCACCAGCCACTTCCGGTCTCATGGCGGCAGTTCCACCAGATGATGTCAGTGGTCATCTTCGAACCCGAAGGACGAACATTATTATTATATATGCACACACTCATAACTGCCTATAAAATTTATCTAAGTGGAGAAGGAAACAAAGACATGCACTTCTTTTGTGTGGTTCATTGTTGTCTCTCGTATTTATACTGAGATTGGGTTTGTATTCTTGTATGCAACCTTATTCAGTTACTTGTCTTAGCATTTGGATCAGAGATGTGAAGATAGGATATCCATGTTGATTCCATTGACTAAACCATTGTATTTATTTTACACATGTTAGGAAAAATGAAAGTGTACTTCTTTTTGATATAGCATTTCCAATGCTTACTGAAATTTTAACCACTATTCTTCAGCTGTCTCTCTTATGTAAGTTTCACATAGGTTTGTGCATGATCTTTCTTGGCACCCTATATGGTGTACTTTATTTTTTTTATTTCTGTTTATATATGGATTTGTGGCACATGTTTTGTAACCATTTTTACTTGTGTCATTGTTACACTTATAGATCATTGACTTAAAATATTTATCTTCTAATTTTTCTTTTTTCTTTTTTACCAACATAGCAAAGTTTTAACCAATTACTAATGACTTTGCCATGAATTTTATATTAATGATTATAGAGTATAGAATAGCTCTGTTGCTGGTTAAACTCTCTTATGGTGCCTAGAGGAGTATTTAGCAGTGACATTTTATAATCTCTTGGATGGAATTTGTTGTGTGTTGTATAGTACACACTGTCAGCAGGATGAAAATGTACATATTTTGCTCTTGACTTTGATTTTGAAGTTAATACCAATGTTAGTTTCATTAACATACAGTGCCAATTTTTGTCTAAATTGCCTATCCTACCACACCATAAGTAAATTAGTAATGTCTCCAGCATTTTGGTACCAGGTGTGAATCATCATGATAATGGTAACACTTTTCCAATATCCAGGTGACTTCTAACCTTCCATGTCAGCTAACTTTTTCTCAACTACAAATTTAATCTTTATGCTCTCCGATGCCGTTGGCTGTTCACCAATTCATCAAGCTGTTCCTGAAAAAAAATATAAGAGACATACACAGTCATCAAGTTTAGCTGAATACTCTGCATATATATTTATATATATATATATATATATATACACACACAAGCATACACAATCTGATGAAGGCAAGCCAGTTGAAACTTTGAAGTCTATCAATATTTTCCTTGTAAAATTAATAAATATTCATACGCACACATGCCTACTTATATATATATATATATATATATATATATATAGGTAGGCATATATATATATATATATATATATATATATAGGTAGGCATGTGTGTGTATGAATATTTATTAATTTTACAAGGAAAATATTGACAGACTTCAAAGTTTCAACTGGCTTGCCTTCATCAGATTGTGTATGCTTGTGTGTGTATAAATATACTAGCTGAAGTACCCAGTAATACTTGAGAGCAGGGATATTCCCAGTACCCATTACAATGCCTAATTTCTCTCAAACGTAAAATGAAATAAATACATAGGACAGATAATAGAAGGCGTAAGCAAATTCATTCATGAAACAATAATACAAATAAATATATATGGAATTGGAAAATGACAATTGTTTGGTCAGATGAGTGGAAAGCTGCAAATATATAATCAATGGAAACACCAAGAAGGGAACTGTAAAGGAGTGCTATGAAAAAAAAGAACATAAAAGTTTGAAAAGTAAAGAAAAAATTATTTGGAGAAAAGGCACTTAATTTGATGACTGTGTTTCATGGGTATAGTTTCACTGATCGTGAGAATCAAATATTGATTGCAACGGTTAGAGCCAACAATTTTAAATGCAGGTGTTAAGAAAATACATGTTCCATGTTTTAGCATACAATGCTGCAATGTTTAGAATGCAGGTGTTAAAAAATTCCTATTACAGCAACCTGAAAATGCTGAAATAATTGAACATTTTAACCCCACAACAATTTAGGCCAAATTTCGTTAATCAAAAATCACCTTGTGCTTTGCTTGAGTGGCCTAGGTAAAAATTTGTCTCAACCCATCCTTAGCATATATTCCATGTGTGTATAAAATTTCAAGAAAATCAGTTGAAAACTTTAAAAGTCATGGCAGAAAATTACATTCATATGAGAATTTTCATTGAAATGTCCTACTGATTTTTGAAAAATCGATGCTGATTAAAAATTATCAATTTTTTTGAAATATCAAGTCCAAAAGTGACTGCATGAGCATAAGCCTGATACACGTTTCAAGTTTCATCAAGATTGGTTGGATAGTCCTGGAGGAGTCAAAGTAACAAATTCACAAACTCTCTCTCTCTCTCTCTCTCTCTCTCACACACACACACACACACACACACACACACACACACACAATGGTGGATAAGCAGTCCTGGCTTTCTTAAGTAAGTTGAGGCCCACATGAGAATATCCCTTGTCTTAAAAGACCTTCTATAAGAGTTAAGGTTCATGTAAGTAACTTCATGCAAATCTGAACTCCAAAAGTATTTGCAAGTTAAGAGGGGGTATACTGATAAGTCAAACCTTGCATATAGGTAGTAGTTTGTATAAATGTTGTTTGATTGTCAGTATATCTATGGTTATGCATGAAATGCTTGAGAAATAAAATGCACTTACCTATTTAAAACCTAGAACACTGGGGAATTAAATCAACGAATTGAAATAATAAATTTTAGCAAATGAAAACAATTCGTATTGAAATGCAGAATTAGCAAATGCTAATAAGATTACCATTAATAAGATGTCTGTTTATACCCCCTGAAACATTCTTTGTTGAATTTCAGCATTTTTCGTCAAATTGGAATCTATATTAATGGTTAGGACCAATTTGATGAAAAATGACCAGAGTCTGGTAGCGAACCCATTTTGTCGTCATTTTTGTGTATGTGTATAAATATTTTTATATGTCTCAACCCATCCTTAGTGCATATTCCATCTGTGTATAAAATTTCAAGAAAATTGGTTAAAAACTTAAAAAGTTATGGTAGATTATAACATTCATATGAGAATTTACATTGAAATATCCTACTGATTTTTGAAAAATCGATGTTGATAAAAATTATCGATTTTTTGAAATTCCAAGTGCGTAAGTGATCGCATAGGCATAAGCCCCACATACATGTCAAGTTTCATCAAGATTGGTTGGATAGTCTTGGAGGAGTTAAAGTAACAAATTCACCAACAGATAGAAATTGCCATTTATGTATATAGATATATCAAAGAGAGGAATGGATAAGTGCAGTTAAGTATTCTGAGTGTTTTCAAAGTAGAAAAAAATTCATATTATGATTATAAAATACATCATAATATAAGCTGTAATTTGCCTTGTTTTCAGGTGCAAACTGTTAGGTATCAAACTTTATGCCACAATGATCATCAAATTGTTATGAGAAAGAAGAAGAAAAAAAAACACATTGAGATATTCAGTTTTAGCAAATAGCCAATAGTGTGCCTTCTTCATAGTCTACACAACAAACATAGAAGCAGGTTATATGTATATTTGTCATCTTATCAGGATTACTCCATTAATTTTGATATGAAACCAACTGTATCTGATACATTGATTAATGAATTTTATTGATTGATTATTTGTTCCTTCGAGTATCCTATACAAGGTGCTAGATGTTAACAAGCCATTGACCATGATTGACTGGATCTTATTGAACATATATTTATATTTATATGTATGTAGTCTAAAAGAAAAAGCAGAAAAATTTTTGACATTTCAATAATAATAATATAATCAATTACCTATCACTTCTTTACATGACATATCAAAATATATTTCAGTATCTATCAAAATATAATGTTTTGATAACTAGGTTGTGATATATTAAAATATATTGTGATATGTTATCTGAAGATGTGAGAAGTAATTACTGAAAGCATATGTAATGAAGTATCTGAAGTATCAATGATTTGTTTTGTTCTTTGTTTTTCTTCACTAAATTTAGTTCTTGTTACCATACGATAGCCCAAATTCATATTGATACTCCATTGACAGCATTATACTCTGATATGGAAATTTAACATAGCAGAAAAATCAGGCCCCAGATTTTTATGGTAATTCGTCACACATTCAGTACATCAGTAACTATAAAAGTGTGTGTGTGCGTGGGTACAAACATACATGTACTGATGTGTGTGTGTGTAGATAGACAGTGAAAGTAGCCATGCATAGACATGTGTGTGTGAGTATATATAAAATGGCTCTACACGTATACCACACATCCAGTCTATTCTGTTAAGCTTCAAAAGTACGAAAGTGTATTCATTCTTTCTGTTCTGAATTGAAATTGATATTAAATTGTAACAGATTTGCAGGTTCTCTTTTCTGTGTTTTTTTAATTCTTTTTTGGTTTTAAATTTTATATTAGCTCTACAAATGTGGACAAATTTCTTATTTATTTATTTGCTTATTTTTCCTTTCTCTGTTATACAGTGAATTTTTTTTTCTATTATAAAATTTTTGTTATGTTACTGATATACTTAATTTGTTCTATGTTAGCCAATTTCCTGACTTGCCCATCAAATTTCACTTGATGGATATTTATTTAACTCATACAGAAGTGAGTAAATGAATAACGTGAATAAATGAATAAATACTTTCTTCATTCTACTGCATACATCAAAAATGCTACTCCTAATGTTTATTTGCTACATAAATAGGCGGACCATATTTTGGGAAGTGTGAGTGATTGGAAAAGTCAATTGAATCTGTTGTAACAACTTTTATTGGTAATCAGAATATCATTGGTATTTGGCATGATTGGTGGAACAGTAAACAAATTACTTAAGATTATTATTTTATGACCCCTTACATTCTGTTTTCTGACAAACAGAGACTGCAGCTACATGAGCCATTAGAGTATGGGATTACTTTTTTTATGATATTCCAAATTTTGTTTCAAATTTTATATTAACTCTACAAATGTTGACAAATTTTTTTTTTTTTTTTTATTTATTTGCTTATTTTTCCTTGCTCTGTTATATAGTGAGTTTTTTTCTTCTTGTATCTAAGCTTCCAAATAAAGCCAGACAGAGTAGTGAAGTTTATTCTGTTTCTACATCCTAAAAGATGCAAATGTTAAGCCCCATATAATTTCTTGGATACTATTAAATATGATGATTGTCATTCTACATACCACTGCTATGGAAAGACAGAATTTCCTCAGTAGAAAGGTGGCTTGATATTGTCAGTTGCAGGTAAATTCTGGATGTGGACTGTGGATGTATGTTTTCAACTGCAGTGTTTGATGCTAGAAGTGGTATTGTCGAGGCAGGGTTAACTCACTTCAATGCTGTACATTAAATAGCTTATGGTATAAGTGTTTATCATCATTATTGTTTTAACATCCACTTTTCTCTCCTTACATGGGTCAGACAAAACTTGGTGAGGCAAATTTTCTACAACCTGGTACTCTACATGTTGCCAACCCTCACTCCACTTGTTGTTTGAACAAAGAACAACTCAATGACCAAGCCTGGTTTCATGGAAAATTGTAAACAAATGATACCAGTTATATGAATGGTGTCTTTGTTTACAATCAGCCTATTTAACTACAAGGAAAAGACACAAACATATACTCACACACATTCTCTCTCTCTCTCTCTCTCTCTCTCTCTCTCTCTCTCTCTCTCTCTCTCTCTCTCTCTCTCTCTCTCTCTCTCTCTCTCACATCTTATAGTTTTTTTCTGCAATTCACTCAGAAGGCATTTATCTGTCTGGAGTTGTAGTAGAGGACACTTATCCAAGGAGCCACATAGTGGGACTGAACCATAGATCACTTGTTCACAAAGTAAATTTTTAACCACACAATAGACATGATTGTGTGTGTGTGGCAGGAGTATGTTGTATTTTTCTGGAGGAAAGGTTGTAATAACTTAGATCAATCTAGTTGATTACATTTGTCCATGCAGGATTTTGATTTTGTATGTCAAAATATTCTTTTCTACTCTAGGCACAAGGCCTGAAATTTTGGGGGATGGGGCCAGTCAATTAGATCAACCCCAGTATGCAACTGGTACTTAATTTATTGACCACGAAAGGATGAAAGGCAAAGTCGATTTCAGCAGAATTTAAACTCAGAACGTTAAAAACAGATGAAATACCACTAAGCATTTCACCCAGCGTGCTAACGTTTCTGCCAGCTCGCCCCCCCCCCTTTTTGTATGTTAAAATATTGTGTATTTAATGTTGAACTATACTGTCTTGATCATCTTTGCAACTTTAGCTTCAGTGCACTTCTGATGTGTATGTGTAAAACAAAATGCATCTAATAATTGTCATTTAGTCCCAGAGCCCAGAGTCAGTAGAACTTTGATCAAATGCATTCCAAATGTAACCATTCCTTTTTTTTTTCTTTTCTTTTCTTTTTATCAAAGATTTCATGATGCAATGTCTCCTTTCCTTTTCTTAAAATAGTTGGGTGTGATATAAAGGAGATTTGGCTGTTATTTCTTGCAGATTAAGCAATGACATTGAAACTCACTCATTAGCTTATATATCTAATAGAATTTAAATAAAGAATTTCATTGAGTATTTCACTTTAAAAAAAACTAACATTCTATTTATTGAAATTCCTCTATAAAAGTCTGCATGAGAAAAATTGTTACATTTTTCTCTTTGTTTCACACTGAATTGAGAAGTAAGCTTTACATACCTAACAATTTTCAAAACCTTATATTCACACCATAAACTACATGAACCATATAACATCGCACCAATAACAGCAAAATGTTGCACATACAAAACTGCAACATCATCAGCAACTTTACATTTATTACTGAAAGCAGATATGTTTATATCCTGACATGACTTCCTATGAATTTGTCATCTTGTCTCTAGTGAGGATACATTGGAAAGTTTTCTTCATTATCTTCTCTAAGTGGGTAGCTTGAAGTTTTGTTAGTGCTGAGAAATACAAGGTCTGACATTCGTATTTTTTTCAAGGATGTTGTTATATGAATGACATGAAATAAGTGAAATTATTAGAAACTACAACCATGGAAACCAGTTTAAGAACTTTCGCTTTCTGGACGATTATTTCTTGTTTTCTATTCTATAACACTATAAAGTTATACCATAAAGTTCAGAAGAACATGTCAGCTATAATATATCAGCTGAAAATAGTTCTAAATTATAAAAAATATTTACTAGATCATTTTTACTATATTCCAAAATAAAAGTAACTCTTTTCTATTCCTTGCTGCAATGACAATATATGTCACCAGCTGTTGTGTCTTCATCAATGTAATACCACCACCACCACCAACAACAACAACCATTATCATCTGTCTCTTATTACTATTGATATTGGTTCTTCTTACCAATATGAATTCACTCACTCACTTTCTCTTGCTCTTTCTCTCTCTTTTTCTCATCCTTTCTTTTCTTTGAGCTGTTGCCTGCTAATAAACCAATGTTGTGGGTGTTATTTGCTGTTCTATGTCACAGCTGTTCAATGATATTATTTCTATCCTCATCCACTCTCTCACTAGATTTGTTCATCTTGCATATCTCATTCCATTTCATTCATATTCTTCATAAACACTTAAAAGAACAAAGACACATTATTTTTTTGTAAACATAGTAACACACATCTATTATGAGGTGTTTTCTTTTATTATTCATGTTTCATTAAAGAATACATCATGCTGTACACATTCCTGTTTCACATGTTTTTATACACATGTGTATTTGTATTAATCAATACTAATAGGTATGTATGGTGTGTTAGTTATACTGTATGCATAGCAACAAGCCTGTAGCTAGAAGATAACATGTCCAGATATCTGGCAGATCCACAACTATGCAAAAGTTTGGTTGTGTACATGGCTAGCCTAAATTGGAAAACATTGTTTCTAACAGATCTATTGACCATGTAGTGATTTCTTTGTTGGCTTACTATAATATTTGAACCATCAGTGATACTTTGCTCCTTATACACAGTCAGATGTATTGAGCTAGGTACCTTACTAGGATGCAGGGTGGTTGGTTGCCTAAGCAGTTGTTTTATGAGGGGGTCGCAACATGGTAAAAGGCAGACATGAACCTAAGAAACATTTTAGGGATGCTGACAAAAATAACCTTAAGGCTTTTTGCGTGGATGTTGAAGATTGGGAGAAGATGACAGAAAAATCAATCAGTTTGGAAAGAAGTGGTCTACAATGGTTGTTAAGCATTTCAAAATGCAGAGAATCAAATGCTCCATCCTGAAATGAGCACTTTGTAGACAGGACTCCACTTCAATCCCAGACACTTTTCTACCTGAAAATGTTTGTAAAATCTGCAGTTGGGTCTATTTCTCCAGAGCTGGGCTTGCTAACCATTTGTGACCTCATGACAGCATTTACTTATTGAAGAGATGACCTTCTTTCATAGATGGCAATCATCATGTGTGTCTGTGTGTGTGTGAATTATTGAGTGTATTCTGTTACATTACTTGGCATTCTGATTTCAAATCCTATTGAAGATGCCATTGCTTCCATCCTTCTAGGATCAATGAAATAAGTAATGGTCATAGAACTGGAATTTGGTATAATTAACTATACTGTGTCACGTAAAATATGTGGTTCTATTGCCTGAGTTAGGAACCATTTCTATAAAATTTAGTCAATATTGAATCAGATTTTTCAAAATAACATATTTTAACCTATTTCACTTTAAAAACTAATTTGTCTGAGAAGATATGGCTGGACTTTCAAATAGTGGTTACTTTCTTAGAAACAAGAACAGTTTTTGCCAGGGAGAAAAACCACAAACTGAATTCACCCATGTATATTACTATTATGAAGTTTATTGAACCCTGAAATCTGGTTAGTGTGACCCATGACACAATACAGCAGAGCATCTAGGCCTGTTCTCTTGTATATAACTACATCTCCTGCCCTTTCAAATTTAATATTAATACCCTTTCAATCAATTCTCCGAGTTAAGTCTAGGAACTTTACTAAGTGAACCCTCAGCATACTAAATATAGTAAATAGATTGAAAATTAATAGATTTACTACATACATCTATGTTTATGTATGTGTATTGCAAATTTTCTTAAATCTCTGTAATTGTAGTTTCTTTCATTGCAAACTTCTTAAGCTGATCTTTGCCATAAATGCATGGAAATGTTGTACGCCATTGCAATTACAACAATTAGTTTCAGGAATATACAATGCAGCATTTAAGTTTGCTCCTGCTCAGCATGGGATCAACTAACCCTAAACCAAAGCTGTTAACAAGTTCTATCCATTACATTTCTATATCAAGGTGTGAATTTGTTTTTCTTTTGTTTCTTTCTTTTAATCCTTTTTTTCCAGTTATAGTCTTATAAGCTATCCACTTGAAATCAGACCTACTACTTCAATTTTTTTCTTTTATTTTTTTTTATTTTTGTTTTTATTAAATTTCAGCCTTTTACATGCTAACATAGAAGTGAAAGTTAAAATAATTGAATGAATTGAAGGAACCATTGTTTAGCATGCTTCTTCTGCTTTCTTGTATCAACTTATTAGAATTAGTTATTTTTCAGCAATTAATGTACTTCAATTAAGAGCATTATAATTGAAGTGAATTGTTATGATGTTCACTTTAAAAGGCAAAATTTTGAGTTCAGATAGGCACTACCAAAGTACAGTGAGCAATATCCTTGTTGTATACTGGGAGGTATAATAGTTATACACGTTTCATTTATTCTCTGCTTCCCCTTCTCTTCCTAAAACTGTTCATCATATTGAACAATTTTATTCTCTGTATGCATTTTTACCACTGTATAAGCATTATACATCATTGGCACACAAAGCAGTGTTTTGAAATAAACAAAATTTTAGATCAGTTCAAATATATTTGGGACATATAACCTGTAAAAAGGCTTTTTTCACTGTGGTTTGCTATGGAGAAAAATCCTCACTTCAGGCAAAAGATGCAAAACACCAAAGTCATTTCAGAGCACCTCCTATGGACCACTATATGCATTTCAAGCTCTTCATGCTCTCACCAAGCAGAACAATGCCCAAATAACTGGAAGCTTTCCCTTCCTTATAAGAAATCAGTAGAAATCATTCAGTAACTGAGAGCTGTGGCCACCACACTGGATCAAAATTCATGATTGACACACAAAGACGGTAGGGTGTGATATGAAGGATATATGGCTGCTGTTTCTACCAGGTTGAATGACCACATATTTTTCTGCAGGTATGATAATGTGTTTAGTAAAAGAGCAATGAGCAGTAATGTCAAGATACCAATTTAAGTGATGTGTGTGTGTTGAAATTTATTTAAAGTTAGCTGGCTTCTCACAAAGTAACAAATCTTCATGTTTCAACCAAGACATTCTTAGACATATTTGCATATCTTAGTACATGTGTATGTGTTTTTGTACATGTGTGTATGTAAGCTTTCACCCTTGTAATTTGTAAAACACTTGAATTCTGAAGTAATCACAAACAACTACTTTTCAATGGTGCATCCTCAGATTTACTAACTTGTTTTTGTAAAATAAACACTTTGTCAAATATTTTGCTTAGAAGTCTTGACTTGCAAATATAATTAATAGCAAGTTATACATTGCCCGTTTTATGATGTGCAACCATTTTACAATATATTCTTCACAAAGAGTGTGCTAACACGGCCAGACAGGACAAACTGGTATGCTGGAAGAAAAAGTTAGAAAGTCCCTGTTCTTGTGTATATGAGTATGAACATGTGTATGTATGCATATAAAAAGTGTGTATGTGTGTGTGTGTTCAGGCATGGCTGTGTGGTTAAGAAGATTGCCTTGCAATCATATGGTTTCATATGACTGTATGGCACTTTGGGCAAGTGTCTTCTCATACAACCTTTGTCAACCAATGCCTGGTAAGTGAAATTTGGTTGGTGGAAGCTCTACAACAACGCGTGCACATGTGTGTGCTCATGTTTGTGTATGTATGTGTGTGTGTGTTTCATCATCATCATCATCATCATCATATCATTATCATGTAACATGTTATCTCTGCGCAACATGGGTTAGACACCACAACAGGGTCTGAAGGGTGAGAGGCTGCATCAAGCTCCAGTGTTTGTTTTGGAATGGTTTCTATATCTTGATGCCTTTCCTGATGCCAATCATTTTGAAGAATGTACATACGTTTGTATGCATGTGTATGTCTCTATGTTTCTTCATATTGACACCACCTGGGCAGCAGTGATGTTTGTTTATGTCATGCAGCTTGGCAGTTCAACATGCAAGGACCTTAAAAACGAGTAAAGGCTTGTGTAAGGAAGAGTGTTCAGCTGTGGAAAACTTTTTCAAAAAGTCTGGCACAACCCAGGACATTATGGAAAAAAGTAGACATAAAAAAACAATGGTGATGATGCATCTCATCTCAAGATTTGCATGAGGAATTTTTATGTATTGTGCGTGTGCACATGCATGCATGTGCTTATGCATAATTTTGTTTGTATATTTGAACAACTATAAAGGTAAAAGCTCCAAAGGGAAAAGTATATAGAAATGTTAGTGACAAACAATTACCGGACATGTTAAACTATAGCAAAGCAATATTGATGTAGGTTTCAATGATCATTATCTGACTTCTGCTCAGGTTTTAAATAACTCGATAACAATGAGTTTACAGCACTTTTCATTTGCTATGCAAACTACATTTTCTCCTATTATCCTCTCAGTGTGGGTGGTTTACTTAAGCATTGATTGCTATAAAAACATTTTACTTTACTCAGTGCAAATAATGGCTCTAAGAACAATTATCATGATTAACATTCTATGAGGCACTAACAATTTTAAATACTTTCACATTTACAATGAAGGAACAAAAGTCAGAATGTTTCAGCAATTGCTAAGAATATTTTCTTTTGGTCAAGAACAAAGAAAGTTTGGTTAGAATGCCAATAGAGTCAACTTAATATGTGACAAAACAATGAATTGATACAAATACATTTGAATAATTAATCTTGTTCCATTGCATTCTAAATTCACATCATTCCACAGCTACTGTTGCCTTTCCCTGAGTTGATAAAAATAAATACCAGCTATGTACTAGAGAATTAAATCTATTATGCTTCCTGCAACTGGAAACATTGGCATTTTGCCCAATCAGGAGAAATGGTTTTGGCTTATTCCCCTTCATGTCATAAATCTCCTCTGACCAGAGTTAACAGAGATAATTCTAATCAACTATTATAAATACACTCTGTTAAGAAAATGATTTTCTTAAAAAAAAATGCAAAATAAAAATAAAAGTGAATTAAAAGTGAACACACACAGACAAACAAATTATATATATACATTTATGAAATGAATTAAAGTGATGAATTAGTAGACATACTAGAACAGGCTTGGGCAATCTTTTTCAAGAACCAGGCTGCATGCAACATGGCTCATTATCAGGTAGGCTACACTACTAAAATATATAATAATAAATAAAATAATAATAAAAAATTCATGATAATTTTTTGTTAGGTGTGTCGTTCAGAAAGTCCCATGAGCTGCAGTTTGCCCTTCACTGCACTGGACACAATGTTTTGTGGTATTTGTTTCATTTCTCTGTGTTCTGAGTTGGAATTCTTCCCAGATCAACTTTGTCTTTCATCCTTTTGGGGTCAATACAAAAAATGTACCAATCCAGGACGGTGACCAGGTAGAATTTGCTAGAGCATCAGGCAGGATGCTTTGCAGTTTTTGTTTAGGCTTTCTGAGTTTTGATAGCAATTCTTGTGACAATATTGATGGTATGCTGTATCAAACTTGCCATTCCCTTGAAAATATCAGCAATGTGCAGAGAAGAGACTTGAATATATGAGCAATTGTTAAATCTTTCACAAAAGAACATGGTCCAGGCTTGTGCCATAATACAAGTGCAAATATATGGTCAGTATTGACTTATAGAGACTTTAGATATGAAACAAATTAAACTAGATTTATTTTCCAGTTCTATATTTAAGAGATGAGGAATTATGTACATTATTTACGTTACTTATAGTTGACGGATATTTGCCCTCATCTTGTTTGTTGTTAACACAACATTTCGGCTGATATACCCTCCAGCCTTCATCAGGTGTCTTGGAAAAATTTTGAACCTGGGTTCTCATTCCTAAGGTATTTTTCAATGTTGTTGTTATTATTATTATATTATTATTATTATTATTATTATTATTATTATTATTATTATTCAGGTCACTGCCTGGAATCAAACTTGGAATCTTGGGATTAGTATCTCGCATTCTTAACCACTACGTCATATGCTTGTGGGTAATTATGGAGTGAATTTTAGGGCTTATAATTCTAATATTCTCTTATCCTTCCTTAATACTGGTCCCGATATGCTGTTCATATCTGCACTCGGTTTGCTTAGGAGGTTGTTGTTGTCCTAGCATATGTACTGCTTCTTTTAGTTTTCATATTTTCCAGTGGTGTTCTGTGTCTATTATTTTAACTTCATCCCACTGGAGGAGGTGGTCTCCATTTTTCCATACATGATCAGCTATACCCAATTTATCAATATCTCCCCATGTCACAGCTCTGCGATGTTCCTCTACCCTTTCGCCTTTGTATAACCTACCACAGCTGCATGGGATGGAGTACACGCAATTCTTAGTTATATTCTCTTCTATTGGTGATTCTACCAAAACATCCAGACATTATTCACATAGAACAGGGCAAGACTTCCTTTTGATATGATTCGTAATTTACATAAGAAAATTTGTGTACTTTGAATGTATAAGAATATATGCAAGCATAAAATAGAGTAAACAACTAAAATAAAAGTATATCTAAATAACATTTTTTTCTTAATACCTTTTATATAGTGATCAAAGGAAGCTTTGGCTTTCGTTTGGAGTGGAAAACATAACCATTCATGACACAGAGACTGGGAGCCTATTGCCTATTTCAGTTTGGGAGGGAATCGTCGTCACATGTCACTTAGTCGCAAACACATGTTACATAGCTTCAATAGAATGCTGTATCACCAACAATAATGTGATTTCTCTAAGACATCATCCAGTAATCTGTCAGGTCCATTTACACTTTTCTCAATGCATACTGCTGCAGTTATGACTTTCCTCTCTTATTTTATGCCTCCATCATAGATGGGTAGATTTGCTAGTAATAATAATAATAATGATGATGATGATGATGATGCTGAAAACACACAACAGAAACAACTCATTCTTTGTGAAATGAGAGAAAATATTGATCTACTTCTCAAATTACAAATAATTATTACTACTAATTGATCGTAATTAACAATAATATAATTTTAATGCAATATTTCTTTATTTACATTTACTTTCATATTTAATTGAACAAAAATCATTGTTGCCGATTTCTTTTTTTAATATAAGTGAAAGTATAGCAATTAAAAATATCAACTAATAAGATTCACTTGTGCTGAAGGACTGGTGATGCCTGAGAAACTTCTCACTCCTACTGATAGATTTTACATAGGTGCAAATAGACAATAGAGGTCAATCAGAATCGCTTTTGCCAGAACCATTCATTAGAGTTATGGATTAATACAAAAGACAGTGAAAGGAATGAGATTTGCTTTAAAAGCAAGAGCTGTAGATTTGCTTTCTAACAACTTTGAATTACTCTAGTTGTAATGTATTCATTCTTATATTTACTTTCAGGCTTTTTTTTTTTTTTTTTGTCACATCCAGACATGTTTATTTCCATATCTAGGTGTGTGTGCATATATGCGTGTTCTAAATAATAGTTGCAGATAGTTTTCTGAATGTTAGATAAATATTTGGGTGTGATTTATTTATACTGTCTCTTGCTTTTATTTCATTATTTTTGTTTTTGGTTTTGTTTTGTTTTGTTTTTTTTTAATTGTAAACAATGTCAATTGTTTGTTCATTGGCTTACTCTTGTTAAGTTTCATTCACTTATGTCAGATATGTCCTTGAGAAAAGCTTGAATCACGACCACAACACAGCCTTCCCCTTCCCTTATAAATCTGTGCACTTATACTTATGTAAGAAATGTATTAACTTGAATAAATAAGGCAGCATTTATCATGGTGTTTCGTCTACAGCCCTTCTAGAAGGGACAAACCTTTTAAGTGTTGAGATCATTGAGTTAATTTAATATTGAGTGAATTCACATGAATGATGGTTGTGTTAATGATGTTTGTTTATTTGATTTATTTTATATTGCAATTTGCGAAGAACAGTGTCACTAGCGAGAGGTTTCCAGTGCTTTCATTCTGACTGTGAGAGTAACATATGAGTGTTTCTATGAGGTGGGAGGGTGTCTTTTCTTGCTGATTTATATCCTCTACAAATATATAGGCGCAAGCTTGGCTGTGCAATAAGAAGTTTGCTTTCCAACCACATGGTTCTGGGTTCATTCCCACTGCATAGCACCTTGGGCAGGTGTCTTTTCTTATAGCTTTGGGCTGACCAAAGCCTTGTGAATGGATTTGGTAGATGGAAAGTGCAAGAAGCTCATCATGTGCATGTGTGTGCATGTGTGTTTATCCTGCTGTCTAATGACTGAGACAAGTAAAAGATATATCTGTGAAAGAGAGAGAGTGAGAAGGAGAGACACACACAACTTTAATCGTATTATTGGTATTCAGTCCTTTCAGTAAATGTTTATTATTTGTCACTTGGCAACCCTAGTACTAAACATTAATTTATGCATCTCGATCACCACCACCACCACCACCACCATCATCATTGTCATCTTGATCATCATGATCATCATTTTTATGTCCACTTTTCCGTGCTTACATGAGCTGGATAATTCTCCCCTCCACATGGTGTCTTGCTACATGCTGTATTTCTTTGTTGTCTCATTTCTGACGTTCAGCATCCTAAAATGGTGAAACACTGATTGATGACTTTACCATTTCTTCACTCTACTTTGTATTTTCTCTCCTTGTCTCATGTAATTTCTATTACAATACACTCACACACACACACACACACACACACACACACACACAAAGAGCCAGTGTACCAGTTACATCTTTGATACATACTTGGATTTGCTGGATACCAGATACCAATGAACTACCTTTACAACTCTACATTGACCACTGATTTGAAAGGTTAATTACCTGGAATATTTGGAATAAACTACTTAGCCAAAACATGTAGTGTGCTTTCATTGTTGATTGCCTTGATCTAACTTAACTGATCCCCTTGTTCGCGTGTGCTGTTTACAGCTGTGCTTGGAAGGTGTGTAGCATGTGATTGTTGCACTAACCACGTCAGAGAAAGTTGAGCAGATCATCTGCATCAAATTTTGCCAATAAATTGGTGATACCTGCTCAGAATCCTGTGCAATGTTTTTAAAATGTTTTCATTTTTCTCAACATGATCAAGAAGATCTTGTACAACTGAAACCTGAGTGTCTATTTGATCAACTGAAAGCAGTTTTGGTACAAACTTGGCAGGCACGTGTCTCCTACCCAAATCTTCAGTGATAATAGATGGAACTGAACCATCACTAATCTGCACAACCTCTGATAACTCACAGATGGTGATTTGACAATTTCTTCTGACTGCTGCATGCACATCTGTGATGTTTTTCTCAGTTCTGCTGGTTGCGGGTCTCCCAGAACATTTGTCAATATCGACATTTTTTCAACCATCTTGGAAACGTCTGAACCACTTGTACACTTGTGTGCGGTTTATATACTCCTCTCCATGCACTTTCTGCAACGTTGCATAGCCCTCTGAGCAGGTATTGCCATGACAACTTACTCTGTCATGGTCGATGCGATGAACACACGCCACACACCTTTTTTCCAAGCACTGCTGTAAACAACAAACAACAGAAGTAAGCTAGAACGTTAAAACTTAGTGTGCATGCATAGCACAGTTCAAGGTCAATCTGTGGCCTTGTGGTTTTATTCTGTGTGCTTTAGCTTCATTACTATGGCAACAGTCCGGATAATTATTGACCAGACTTTGTACATATATACATACATATATGTATAGATAGTTAGATATGGTCGATTTATGGGATTACCCTGGGTTTCACACACACAGACACATACACACACACACACACATTCATTCATTCATTCAGAGAGACAGACAGTTTGTTTCTATTAAATTCAACAGACAAGATATTGAATCTACCTGAGGGCTATGGTAGAAAACACCTGCCTGTCGTCATAGTCATGTCCAATGGCATTGAACTTTGAGCCATGTGATTATAACATGAACTTCTTAACCACACAGCCATGCTTACACGTATGTTAACTGGAGTGAATGACAATGCAGAGAGTTTACAAGCTAGGTTTATTTATGAAGCAAACATAAAATAACAAATGAATTATTGAGACAGCATTAACCAGTGTCTTTGGTGTACAAAGCGTATCAAAGTTTATGGTTGCTTGTGTGTGTGTGTGTGTGTGTGTGTGTGTGTGTGTGTGTGTGTGTGTGTGTGTGTGAGAGAGAGAGGGAGAGAGAGAAGATAAATATTTATCCCAATTGCCATCTGAATATATCACCAATTACTTGACCTTTCAGGACCAGAGACAGTCATTAATACAGTAATAAGCAATGAGACTCATTTGTCTGGTGAGGAAAGAGATTTCAGGTTGTAGTTTTCATGCTGTTTCCAAAGACACCAGTAGAGGATGTAAAACATCCACTGCTGGAACTATGGACTCTATTTACCAGAACATTACTGTGCACATGCATGTGCATGCACTCACACACACATACTCACCACCACCATCATCATTATCTTTGCTTTTTGTCTACTTCCAAGTTGTGAAGGGCTGGGCAGAAGTGTTAGAAATTGTGTTTTAAGGCTGTGTCCTTCCTATCACCAATATACAATGGATAAATGTATAAATCCATGCATCTATCTTGCAGTCTATCTATCTATCTATCCATCTATCTATCTATCTATCTATCTATCTATCTATCTATCTATCTATCTATCTATCTATCTATCTATCTATCTATCTATCTATCTATCTATCTATCTATCTATCTATCTATCTATCTATCTATCTATCTAATCTAATCTAATCTGCCTACCTAATCTAATCTGTCTATCTATCAATCTATCTATCTATCTATCTATTTATCTATCTATCTAATCTAATCTCATCTGTCTATCTAATCTAATCTGTCTATCTATCAATCTATCTATCTATCTATCTAATCTAATCTGTCTATCTATCTAATCTAATCTGTCTATCTATCAATCTATCTATCTATCTAATCTTATCTATCTATCTATCTATCTATCTATCTATCTTTCTATCTTTATTTATTTATTTTGCAGTCAATCAAATTATCTAATAGAGTATAGTTAAAATCAGGTTGATAGTTAAGAAAAACCAACTTTGAATGATGATTAAAGGAGAAATGCTTTTCATTTAATAATTGATAGCGTGCATGTGTGTGTGCATTTTTAGGTATGGAAAATGTGTTTATAGATTTTGTATTCGTATCTTTTATTTTTATGTGATGCAAGGTGTTTGTGTTTGTCTGTGTGTCTCATTTCAGCTTTTTTTTTATGGCAGCAGAATGTTGTACTGAGATAACAGTCTTGGATGATTTGAGAAGACAGAGCAGCCATTAGTTAAATGCAACTCTCTTTAAGGGTCCTTGTTATTAATCGCTGGTTAACCAGATAAAATGAACAAACAAGAACACCTTTATGTAGCTACACAATCTGTGAGAAATATCAACAAAATTCCCTGCTCACTTCAGTGGAAGAAAATGTCACAAGAGACGTAGCTGTGTGGAAAGAAGCTTGCTTCCCAGCCACTTGGTTCCAAGTTCAGTCCCACTTTGTAACACCTTGGGTAAGTTTCTTCCTCAGGCTGACCAAAGCCTTGTGAGTAGATTTGGTTGACAGAAGCCAAAAGAAGCCTTCAAATATGTTGTGTGTGTGTGTGTGTGTTTGTCCACTACCACTGCTTGACAACCGGTACACCAGATGGAGCAATTAAAAAGATGTTAAGCTTTACCTTGCAAGCAGATTAGGTAAATGCAATTAAAAGAAGCCTATCATGTGTATGTGTGGTGTGTGTGTGTGTGTGAGAGAGAGAGAGAGAGAGATGATCATGATGTCACTTTGTCTTGACATTGCATGATTGTTGTAAACTAGTGTCACTGATGTACAAGTGATGTCCATTCCTTCCAAACATCTGTAAAAACATGTCTGGACATGAAGAAATATCTTACTTGGAAACAAGTGAGGGTCAGCAACAAAAAGGGTATTATGCTATAAAAAATTTGCCTTGGCAAATTCATTCCAACCCATGCATGCATGGAAAAGTGGATGTTAAAATAGTGATGATCATCATCATCATGATAATGATCATGATGACGAAAGTGTTTGAAAATTCATAATGTTAAGATACATCACACTATAATGATGGTGGTAATGGTGCTGATGTTTGTGGTGATGGTGCTGGTACATGTGGTAATGTTGTCACAGTAATTTCCAAATACATTTCCCTCATTTCAATATTCTTTTATTACCTTACAGCTTTCAATCATTGAATCTCAACCCTGCTGGGGCACTGACTTCAAGAGTATATAGTTAATAATATTGTTCATAATATTGTACTTGTTTGGTATTTATTTTTATGATGGATTAAAGAATTTAACTGTTGCATGATATGAACGAAAAACAGAACAGACTCACCTGCAATTAATAGTGTATTGATATTTGGCAAGCTGGCAGAATCGTTACTGCAATCTGCACCGAGTTAAATGCTTAGTGGAAATTTCATCCATCTTTATGTTCTGAGTTCAAATGCCAGTGAGATTGAGTTTGCCACTCATCCTTTCAGGGTAGATAAAATAAATACCAGTCGAGCACTGGAGTCAACATAATCAACTTCTCTCCTTCACTGAAAATGGTGGCCTCGTGCCAAAATCTGAAACCAATATTAGGCGAGCTGGCAGAATTATTAGCACATTGAATAAAAGGCTCAACCAAATTTCTTCTGGCGCTTTATGTTCTGAGTTTAAATCCTGATCAGGTCAATTTTGCTGTTCATCTTTTTGGGGATCAATAAAATTAAGTACCAAGCAAGTACTGGGTGGCAGGGTCAATACAAATAAATACCAGTCAAGTACTGGCATCAATATAATCAACTTTTAAGGCAGCTAGGTGGCAGAATTGTTAGCGCTTCAAGTGAAATGCTTAATGGTATTTCATCTGCCTTTAGTCTGAGTTCAAATTCTGCTGGGGTTGACTTTACCTCTCATCCTATCGGGACTGAAAAACAAATACTAATTAAGTATTGATTAGGGTGTATGTAATTGACTTCCCCTCAAAATTGTTAACCTTCTGCCAAAATTTGAAATCAATATAACCCTAACCCTACCCTCAAAATTCCTGGCTGGTGCAAAAATAAATTTTTTTAAAAAAGTAATTAGAAAACATTATTCAAACATTAGGCAGTGGAAACTTACAAAAGAAAAGTAAAAAAAGCTTGCCAATTTATCTTGACACAAAAAAAAAGACAGGAAAATCATTTCTATGTTGCTGATTAATCAAGATTAATAAAAGTTAATATGAATTATTAACTTGTTATGGATAGAATAAAGATTGACAAGTCAGTGATGGAGCCTTGACCTACTAGCAGTAACAGCTAAATTCCACTCAAATTACACCTTACCATTTTAAAGAAAAAGTCATATTAGATGATGTGATTCTTAGTTATTTTCACATAGAAAAAAGACAGGTTGGTTATAGTTGAATGCCTTTCATCATAGATTTGTTGGATTACGATGATCTGAGATTAGACATCAACAATCAACCACAACTGATACAAATGGTTTTCTCAGTTTTTGCCAGTAGAGTAGTTTAGATGTAAAAATTATTAAAGAGAGTGATAGGGAGAATATTTGTTAGTAAGACTGTATTTTACACAAAAAATAGTTGTATAATACATCTGCTTAAATGTATTTTTAATGCATAATGCAAAAGTAAGATTTTGAAGCTGTACTTGTTTGGCAAGTGACTTGATCTGAGATCATGTGTTGAGACTGAAACTATTACATTATAGAAAAGTTGTGGTAGACATTTAAAACACGCACGTGTTGTTGTATTCACTTGTATATCATTTCGTGATTGCATTGTATACTATAATGGTTTGTCTTGCAACTTTGAACTAGTCATTGACCCAATTCCTCTGTATCATCATGATTAATATGTTTTGAATATACAGACATGAAAGGAAATCTAAACTAGAAAAATCATGTGCCTAGAAAACCACTGCAAGTGTGGTTAATATTAATGCTACTGCTGCTTCTGCTACCACTACTACTACTGTTAATTTTACTTCTACTGTAACTGTTGCTGGTAATAGAATGAGGAAGCTTCTACACCAGTGGTTTCCGACCTTTTCACACTGGTACCAACAGTGGTTCCCAACCCTTTTATTTAAATGTGTTTTCTTATGGACCCCTTAATATGCTTATCCTTATGTATATGTATGTATGTATGTATATCATCATCATCATCATCATCGTTTAACGTCCATTTTCCGTGCTAGCATGGGTTGGATGGTTCGACCGGGGTCTGGGAAGCCAGGAGGCTGCACCAGGCTCCAGTCTGATCTGGCACAGTGTTTCTACAGCTGGATGCCCTTCCTAACGCCAACCACTCCGTGAGTGTAGTGGGTGCTTTTTACATGCCACTGGCACATAAAAACCGGCACGTGTATATATATATATATATATATATTGTTTGATTTGCCTAATAGTGGTTTTATCTCTAATTTAATATAATATAATATATTTATACTATAAAATTGGATTTAATCCTAAATCTGATTTTTCCCTGTAAGTTTGGATTTATTCCCTAATATTTTATTATTAAATATATATATATATATATATATATAGAGAGAGAGAGAGAGAGAGAGAGAGAGAGAGAGAGAGAGAGACGGATAGAGAGAGAGAGAGAGACGGAGAGAGAGAGAGAGAGAAGAGAAACAACTTGTTTTAAATCTCTGAGTGAGAGATATACATTAACAGTACCGGATAGTAATGTTTATATGCCAACAGAATGTGGTAGTCTTATATAGAATGATGTTACTGTTGTTTTATATATGAAATTTTGAATTTAGTTCACAGACTCCCAGTACTACCTTTGCATACCACCAGGGGTCTGCAGACCCCAGGTTAGGAACCACTGTTCTACATAATCTCTCAACCTGTATTAAATAGACCCAAATCTCACTTGACCTATACTTTACTGCCTTATAAAAGGTCATACACATTAGTGAATGTAACCACAGGTGCAGATGTGGCTGTGTGGTAAGAAGTTTGCTTCCCAACCATATGATTCTGGGTTCATTCACCCTCAATGTGTGGCACCTTGGTCATGTGTCTTCTATATCCCCAGGTTGACCAAAGCCTTGTGAGTGGATTTGGTAGACAGAAACTGAAATAAGCCCATTGTGTGTGTGCGTGTGTGCATGTGTGTGTGTGCATGTGTGTGTGTGTATTTGTGTGTGTGTGTGTGTGCATGTGTGTGTGTGTGTATTTGTGTGTGTGTGTGTGTGTATGTGTTGTGTTTGTCCCCCACTATCACTTGACAACTGGTGTTGATTTGTTTACATTTCCATAACTTAGGGGTTGGGCAAAAAGAGACTGATAAAATAAACACCAGGTTTTAAAAAATAAGTACTGTGATCGATTTGTTCAACTAAATCCTTCAAGGTGGTGCCTCAGCATAGCCCCAGTCTAATGACTGAAACAAGTAAAAGATAAAAGATAGATACACTAAATCTGAAGAAGAGATGAAGTGGTCATGGCTGGAATATCTTGCTCATAGATCTACTTGATCATAGCTGACTAAGAGCTAAACATCAACACCAACAACAGCATTAAGTCCTTCATGAACTATGTTTTGGTATCATCATTGTGGTTCTCTCAACAGACTATGCTTATTGTGGCTGTTTTAATTTCCAGTCAAAATCATCTCAACTTGGTTATACCTACAATATGTTGGAGGTGGGGGATGCCAAAACTTACATTCCTTTTCTCAAATGATTATATATTCTTTCAGTTTTAATTTGTACCCATTGGTCCTGTGGTGCAAACTTCCTGTTTTAAAGTGATCCTAAATTAAACCCTTCCATCAACTTATGTTCCATATATAATGGAAGGCAAGGTTTACGATATTGGAAGAATATTGTCTTCTTCCATCGTCTTTTTGTTCTTCATGTAGTTCAGGCTTTCGGCAGACGAAGAGAGAAGTCTTCAAATACAAATGCTATTTACAACTGGTTTATTTACAGGATTCACAGGATAGGTGAAGTGTGCTGCTCTCAGCTACCTTCTAAGCTGTGTGCGTTGTGTAGTAGCTCCATTAGTGTGGACGCATTGATCTAAATCACACATGGCAAATGGATGCAGGTGAGGTCTCGCTATAGTTTCAGAGATGGCAATGGCTTCTGCGAGATCTCATCCAATATGGCACTAGCTGCTTGTGCCGCTACACATACATAAGCTCAATAATGAAATTTTACTAAATTCTTCATCATTTTCAAAATTAATTGAAACAAAAGCAACATATTTCAACAGGAATACAGTAACAAAAAGATTAAAGTCTTAAATTATAGAGGTCACATGCCTAGCAGAGATTTATTTGGGGCAGAATTTTACGGATGGATTCTATTCTTGTCACCAACCCATACATATTTTTCAATTGAGGGATATCTTTATTCTATAGGTCTTCAAAAGTACACAGCAACCAGTCATAATGTCAGTAACAAATGTCATCATCAACACTATTTCACCCAAGTGATGACAAGCATGGAACTTATAGACACTGGTGCACATTTGCATGCACAAATGCACACATGCATGCATACACATACACATATACAAAACAAAGTTCCTGCTGTTTCTGTCAACAAAATTCCTTAACATGGCATTGGTCATCTGAGAACTATTAGTAGAAGACATCCAAGTTGCTGCTCTGTGGAACTGAACCTAAAATCATGTGGTTGCAAGATGGACTATTTAATTACATGGCTATACCTCCATCTATAACCATGCCTGTGTGACTATGGTTTGAATATTGTTTTATTATAGGTCTGCTTGATCTGGACCAACTTGGATCTAAGCGACAACAAGATACAAGTTATACAAAATTCTTTGCACACTTTGGCTGCTGCAGCTCTCTTGTGAAAGCTGTGTAACAAACACTAGCAGTGAATTCAGTAAGTCTAAAATAAAGGCCTACTTTTAGTTCCTACAGACACGTGAAAGCTTTGCCAAATAAACAAGGAATCAGTGATATCTTACAAATTTTACCAGTGTCAGCAATAACTGTAAACATAACATATGCAACATTTTAATCACTATCTCTAGCCTGAATTTTTATAAATACAGGCTTGAGATAGTGATTAAAATGTTTTTTTTTCTTTTTCTTTCTTTTTGTTTCAGTTTCTTAAAAATTATTTTGAAGTTTACTAGAATATATCTTAAAAGATATTCCATTTACTTTTCAGTGCTAAGTCAAATTCAAAGTGTTTATAGCATTCTTTAAAACACCTAACTTAATCTTCTCTCATGGAATACTTATTCAACACTTAAAATGATTTATTTGCAGTTTGTGCTTTGGAATATTTTACATGCCTTACTTATTTGATTATTTTGTTGTTAATGCTGCCTCACTGGTTTGTTATAATAAATCTTGGGTAATGGCTAAGTTTCCAGAATATATAGATATTTTTACATACAGTTTTAATTGTATTTCATGTGTTTTTGTTTGCGAGTATTATTATTTTCTTTCTTTCCATTATTGATAACATTGTTCAAAAAATATAGCACCTTTCTTAAATATCCAGTTTTTAGTGTTCTTGAATAAGGAATTTTGTAAATAATGTCACACTGAAGAAAGAGAATTGCAGCTAACCAAGTTTGTTGTGTATCTAGCTACAGTTTGAAGGAACATCCCATCATATCCTAGCAACACAGCTATCTCTGTGACATAGACCCTTAAGTTTTAATGACCCTATTCACTTAGTAGTATACAGGGACTACTGCTGTAAATAAGTAGCATGGGAAAGTACAACTTGCTACTGTAGTTTGTTGTAACCACAATTCCAAGGTGCTGGTATCTAACTACTGATGTACTTCGCACTTGAGAAATTAGTTGTCACCTATCAAAGTCATTTCATCCACATTTTGTATTGAATAGCAGCCATGCTTGTACATGAAACTCACAGGATCTCACATAAATCTACTGTTAATAAACAATATAAGTGCAGGCATGGCCATGTGGTAAGAAATTTGCTTCCTAACCACATGGTTCCAGGTTAAGTCTCATTGCATTGGACAAGTGTCTTCTACTATAGCCCTGGCTTGATCCAAACTGTGATGTGGATTTGATAGATGGAAACTGAAAGGCAATGACAAAAGACTGAGACCTCTGGAGATATGCTGTGACTGCGAAGACCTGACAAATAATGTGAATTCATGGCTGTTTCCTGCACCAGCTTTACATAGCAGCCCCAGCCCATCCAAAGCACCTTGGATTGCAGGATGGCCTGCTGTGCTTACCTTGGATCATAGGGCAACCTGCTGTGCTTGAAGAGACCTATTGAGTCAAGTACATCAACATCAAAATAAAAATTAAATGGAAATTGTAGTTGTGATACCCGTGCCGGTGGCACGTAAAAAGCACCATCTGAATGCTGCTGATGCCAGCGCCGCCTTGACTGGCTTCCATGCCTGTGACACATAAAAAGCACCAACCGATTGTGGCTGTTGCTAGCCTCCCCTGGCACCTGTGCTGGTGGCATGTAAAAAGCACCCACTACACTCACAGAGTGGTTGGTGTTAGGAAGGGCATCCAGCTGTAGAAACACTGCCAGATCAGAATGGAGCCTGGTGCAGCCTCCTGGCTTCCCAGACTCCGGTCAAACCATCTAACCCATGCTAGCATGGAAAACGGATGTTAAACGATGATAATGATGATGATATATATATATAATAAATGAATTGCTGAAGTAAGAGAACTGGCATGTCCAAAAATCTTCAGTTTTCATAAAAAATTTAAATGCATGTTGGTTTCAGGAGCTTAGCATTTAAACCAACCATATCCGGCCTAAATATTCAACCAGTTTTATGTTAAAACTGGGCAGATCTGGCCTCCCATGCCTATCCTACAATATCTTTCTAAAACTAAGCAATCATATCATGAAAATTTCTTAGCTACAAGGTAACACATGATTAATTCAAAACAGTGTGAATAAATAAACATTACATTTGAGAAAATAATGTGATGGCTAAAGGGTTAAACTGTAACCTACCTGTTCCCACCCCACCATTGCAAATTAGGATGTGGTGATATAAAAGCATTTCAATCATGTGTGTCTTTTCAATTACTTGTCATTTCTGGTCCCAGAGGGGTTGCTAATGCTTTAGGCACAGCTCCTTCCTCCTGACTAAACAAAAAAAAAATAAAATAAAATAAAATTACTTTCAATGACTTTTCCAAATTTTTTTTTAAATCACAAATCTAAATACATTAGTAAATTATTTACATTATTTAATCAAAAATTGTATAAAAATAAAAGTTACTACAAGCCCATCCATACTGCTGCAACTGTTTCGCTAGTTATCCAAATTTACTGAAACTTCACTCCACAGTGCATGTGTAGCCAACACGCACATTTAATGTAATTTTTTTCAGAAACAGAAATCTTTAGTCATCTTTCCATTTCTCATTTTTCTTCCTTAAATTATGAAAATATTTAGAGTAACACTGTATTAACAATAAAAGATTGGAAAAATGTTTGAAATCTACAAAATTACTTTTTAATTATATACTCAATATATTTTCTATCATCAGCTTTCAAATTTAACTTACATGCTTCTTTTCTTTTTCTTTTTAGGGTTTTTAAGAAAAGCAGTCCCAATGGACAGGTATGTATTTATGTATTAAACACTTTGTACTTTTTGTCACTCGTTACATTATGAACGATGGATTTTCAGTTCTAGAAGGAAGCAAACTATTCCTTGTTGTTGTACTACTACTACTGCTGCAGCTAATGATGATGATAATAATAATAATATAATAATAATAATAATAATATTGTTATATTTCGGAAGCTTTGGGGGAAGGGTCTAATCGATTATGTCAACCCCAGTGCATAACTGGTACTTATTTCATTGACCCTGTAAGGATGAAAGGCAAAGTCAACCTCAGTGGAATTTGAAATTAGAGTGACGGGCAAAATACCGCGAAGCATTTCGTCCAGCACGCTAAAGATTCTGCCAGCTCGCCACCTTAATAATAATAATAATGACGATGATGATGGACTCACCTGTCAGAGACAATGTGAGTGTTCAGCTGTTTGCCAAATGACCTACTACTACTACTAATAATAATAATAATAATAATAATAATGATGATGATGCTAATGGATTCTCTCCTGTGAAAGACAACATATGAGTGTTCAGCTTTTGTTGAATGGCCTGTACAAATGATTTGTTTATAGTAATCAAATGTATGTGTTATACATTAGCTCACTCTCTCCATCAAATTGATGTTGCCTGAACAGGTGCACAGTCTATCATGCATCAGGAGTCAAAGTGATTGCAGAGCAACATGAGATGAAGTGCTTTGCTCAAGAACACCATGCACCACCTGGTCTAGGAACTGAAACCATGATCTTGCAATCATGAGTACAACACCCTAACCACTAGGCCATACTGCTGGAGCTTGTGAAATCAAGAGCTCTGAGAAGTGAAATGAACATAATAATAATAATAACCCTTTCTACTGAAGGCTTAAGGCCAGAAATTTGTGGGAAGGTGACTAATAGAATACATCGACCCTAGTGTTTCACTGGTACTTAATCTATTGATCACAAAAGGATAAAAGGAAAATTCGACCTCAGCAGAATTTGAACTCAGAACAAAGCGACAGGTAAAATACCACTGAGCATTTTGTCCAGCGTGCTAATAATTCTGCCAGCTCACCACCTTACTACTACTAATAATAATAATCCTTTCTACTGAAGGCAGAAGGCCTGACATTTTGTGGGAGGGGACTAGCTGATTATGTAGACTGCAGTGTTTTACTGGTACTTAATTTATCAACTCCAAAAGCATGAAAGTCAAAGTTGACCTTGGTGGAATTTGAACTCAGAACGTCATTTGGCACACCCAGCAATAGAAGAATATAGCCAACTTTATCATTGTGTATGTTGTATTGTGTAGACTGGGTTACTACCAGCACTAGAGAAGTTATCTGTGAAAAGACTGGCTTGGTTCTTTGAGTTAGGCTCATAGTTAGGTAGCCTTTGATACAGCTTGTGGAGTCAGTATCATATTTGTACATTCCATTTGTGACATATTTCTACATACAGCTAGATGAGCTTACTATCACCAACTACTTTAAAGCATGTTACTGGGGACATTTTATCATGCTAAAGAGGTTATCTGCAACAGAACTAAAAAGACTTTCTACATCGTGTTAGTTCTTTATTGGAACTATGGCTCTCCAAGATGAGTAGTTCGTGATATGCTTTCCACAGGCCATGTTTCATTTGCATGTTCTATTTTTGGGATGGTTTCTATGACCTGATATAATTTTATCATTTTATCATGCCAACCAACACTATGAAGTCTGTCTACAGTCCTCTGTATCCTCTATCAGGTCTTAGTTACTTCCTGCCTCATAGGCAAGTAGCCTGTGTGCTCTATTTGGGTCTCTTCTTTGGCTAAGCTTTAACAATATTTCTTAAAGAGTCCATTACTATAAGTCTGAATTTGAGTGAGCTAATTTAACCAAATACTTCAGCTACTATGCTGTAAACTTGTCTTGTTTGTCCATCAGTCCTATATAGTTTTTAATGATATATTGAGACTGCATTTGTTTTGCTTATCTCATTAAGCATCATATTTCTGTATTGAATTTCATGAATCTGTAACATGAATGTTTGTTGTAAATTCGATACAAGAGCATCTATCTTAGTATGATTCTTGTTGCTAACAGTATTAAGTAAAAACAAAAACAATTTTTTTTTTAAATACTGTTTCACCTTCGGGCATGTTCTTGAGATATATGCTATACTTTTAATTATAATTATATAGTTTTAGAAATAAAATTTATTGAAACTACAAATCTTTGAAAACATTTTTTAATATCTAAGATAAAAGAAGAAAGTAATAATAAGCAAAAGTAAAGTTCAGTAAAAATATAATTTACGAGATAAAATGTTGAGGTGCTAGAGAATTTTACTGCCAACATATATGGTTAGTTAATTAGACATGAGATCTTTTTTCAAGGAAAGTTGCGTTAAGCATCTACCTAGCAACTTCATCATTTTAACATCTGTTTTCCATGCTGGTTTATATTGGATATGTCTACTACAAAGTATTTGGTCAATAATTTCAGTGCTTTGGCATCTCTTCTGGAAAACTCAACATTCTGAAGTTTCATTTCACCCCTCCTTCCTGGTTCTTCCTTATTGTCCCTCTTTACAAGTATCATCCACATGGCATTTTTCACCCAGAACATGTTCAAACCATTATTGTCATCCTTTCTACATTCTTTGGCTGATGTTTCTAGTAGTCAACTGCTCTCTCTCTCTCTCTCCTCTCTCTCTCTCTCTCTCTCTCTCTCCATATATGTGTGTGTGTGTATGCATGTCATCCGCATCATCATTTAATCCATTGTCCATGCTGGCATGGGTTGAACGATTTGACCAGGGCTGGTAAGCTGAGGGGCTGCACCAGACTCTTGTCTGATTTGGCATGGTTTTCTCAGCTGGATGCCCTTCCTAATGCCAACCAAGAATGTAATGGGTGCTTTTACGTGTCACTGACACAGATGTCAATTTTCATGACATCAATATTTGTCACAACTATGATTTCACATGGCTTGATGGGTCTTCTCAAGCACATCATCATCGTCATCATCATTATCGTTTAATGTCCACTTTCCATGCTGGCATGGGTTAGACTGTTTGACTGTGGACTGATGAGCCAGAAGGCTCAACCTGATCTGGCAAAGTTTCTACAGCTGGATGCCTTTCCTAACACCAACCACTCTGAGAGTGTAGTGGGTGCTTTTACATGCCACCAGCCTGAGGGCCAGTCAGGCGGTTCTGGCAACGACCACGCTCAAAAGGTGTTTTTTACGTATTACCTGCATGGAAGCCAGTCTGGCGGCACTGGCAACGACCACACTCAAATGCTGTTTTTCATGTGCTGGTAAGGCGATGCTGGCAATGATCACACTCGAATGCTACTTTTTACATGCCACCAGCACAGGATCCAATCAGTGGCCCTGGCAACGCTCATGCTCAGATGTGCTTTTGACATTCCACTGGCACGAGTGCCAGTCAGGCGGTCTTAATAAGTAGTCTAATGAATAATATAAACAATATAAATGTTATGTCCATAACAGATTATATCTTCAACTTCATTCCATAGGTTATAAGTCATTAGTCTTGATAATACAAATGCTATGTATATGATAGATTATGTCTTCAGTTTTGTCCCATAATTAAATATTAACCTTGGTTGTGTCCAACACCCCTGGGCTCCACATTAATCACTATTGCCAGTCCCTTCACAAAACATCAACCTTCTCTGTTCATGTTTTTCCCCTTAGGAAAAGTGGAACATTAATGGCGTCAATCCCACCAGTCTAGAAGGGTTTGTAAGATCATAGGGACTGCCCCTTCCTTCAAATCCAGTAAGTTTAGAAGAAGAAAACCATACACAGGGCACAGAAGAACAGTATTATATATTAGACTAAAACAGATTGGATACAAAAGAAGTCTTCTTGATTCATTGCAGTCTTTAGTTTCATCTCTCTCAGTATTAAGTTTAAATTCTGTTGGAAAGAGTTAGTGAAAAAATGCTCTTTGTTATATAAGCTAGAGTTAGTTCTGATTGAGCAGTGTCCAGCTATGAACACCCTACCCTCATTTCAGACATTGTGTAATTTCCTTATTTTTTATGATGGTAGGATGTGATTTTGGAGAGATTTGGTTGCTATTTCTAGCTGATTGAACATCCACATAGAAGACCTCATTAGTTCAATACTCCCTGGGCTTTACCTCCTCACTTCAGTCTGCTGCTTCTTCTTATCATTATCATCATCATCAAGATGGCTAGCTGGTAGAATTGTTAGCACACTGGTTGAAATGCTTAGTAGCATTTGGCCATTTTTATGTTCTGGGTTCAAATTCCGCCTAAGTTGACTTTGCCTTTCATCCTTATAATAAGTATCAGTTGAGTATTGGGAGCAATGTAATTGACATAACCCCTCCTTTGAAATTACTGGTCTTGTGCCAAAATTTGAAATCATCACCATTATTATTATTATTATTATTATTATTATTATTATCATTATTATTATTATTACTTGGCACACACACACACCACACACACACACACGCATGCATGCACACACACACACACACACATACATGCATATATGATGGGTTTCATCACAGTATCCATCTACCAAATTCACTCACAAAGTATTGGTCAGCCTAGGAATATAGTAGAACACTTGCCCAAGATGTGTGACACCTTGAACAAGTTTCAGGACTGAACCCTAGATCATATAGCTTCAAAATGTGCTTCTTAACCTCACAGCCATGGATTTTTTTGGTGTCATTTTCAACAGAAATTACAAGGCATAAACATATCTCTCAATGAATTATAACCTATATAAAAACAAACTGACAAAAATCAGTTTGATTCACCAGAGTTCATTTTATCAGCTCAGCTGAGTTTTATCAATGTTTTTTTTTTTTTTTTTTTTTTTTTTTTTTCCAATTATGCTACATCAGAACAACTCTGCTTTGAACTGAATTTTAAACTCATCTTGTGCTTAAAATTCATTTTTGTTTTTCTTTTTGTTGTTGATTCTCTTGGTTTTACTTCAATAAATGTCCTTGATACAAAATTTTTAAAAATCCTGAATGTCCTTGCAATTAACTTTGCAAGTTAAAATACTCACTTCCTTTAAAAAATTTTTAGAAATAAAAATTGCTTCAGTGTCACAAGAAAATACTATTTGATGGTGGTGGTGGTGTTGTTGTTGTTGGTGGTGGGGTGGTGGCTGCCACCTCCTTTTTGGGGAGGCAATACATTCTGTTACCTGGTTTAATATAAAACCTAGTCTGTGGGTCTCTTTACCCTCTTACAAATTTTCCAGCCTGGCTCCCAGCTTAGGGTTAGATATTGGGTTATCTTGGTCTCATGATACACCAACGCCCTCTACATTAGATGCCAAAAACTAAAACTGAATCCACTGGAAAATTCTCCCTCATATACCCTGACATCTGTGGATTCTGTTCCAACCTAGAATCCACGTATTACCTCTTACTAACATGAAAACCATATATTCCATTACTCTCCAAGACTAAAATCTCTTGTCACTTATAGTCCTTCTCTTCTATCCAGGCTACTATCTGTACTCATAAGTGTCAATCTGAAAGGAGGTATCTATGCATATGAAGGTTTCATTCTCCATGCCTCATCTTTCTGGATATCAATAAAAAAGACTACAGTTCTCAATCCACTTCAGCTCTCAGCCAACTCTTATTCATTATAGTCCTCCAGAGCATAACAGAGGAATTCAAAACTGGATTCCCATGGGAACTACTTTAAGCTGATGACCTCACTCTTACTGCAGAATCTGTAGCAGAATTGGAGAAGGAATTCCAGGTATGGAAGCAAAACCTGAAATCAAAGGGCCTTAAAGTTAACCTGGTAAAGACCAAAGTTGTTGTTAGCAAGAAAGAAGATAAGACTCTCTTTCTGTCAGGTAAATGGCCCTGCTCAATATGTAGGAAAGGAGTTGGAAGTAATTCCATTTTCACTGTACCCAGTGTAAGCTATAGACACATAAGAGGTGCAGTGGAATTACAAGTGGATTAACAGACAAAGTCGTCTTCATATGTGGCAGATGTGCAGGAATAATAAGCACTGAAAGCATATGGGACTTAGATTCTCTCAAATACCCAGAAGGCTCTCTTAAGGTTGTAGATAGTCTCTGTTATCTAGGTGACCAAATTAGCAATGGTGAAGGTTGCTCTAAAAGTATTGTTTCTAGAATAAGAATAGGATGGAGAGTGTTCAGAGAGCTATTATCTCCGTTGGTAACAAAAGGACTCTCTCTCAGAGTGAAAGGTAGACTGTACAAGGCTTGTGTTGGAATGGCTATACTCCATGGTACTGAGACATGGGCTCTGAATGCAGAAGACATGCATAGACTGGAGAGAAACAAATGTAGTATGCTCTGCTGGATGTGCAACATCAGTGTACATGTATGACAAAGTGCAAATGTGTTGAGGGAAAAGTTAGACATAAGAAGAATCAAATGCAGCATGCAAGAGAGAAGACTACGTTGGTTTGAGCATGTGATGCATGTGAATGAAGACAACTGTACAGAGAAGTGCTGGTCACTGAAAGTGGAGGGTACTCATGGCAGAGGGAGACCCAGGAAGATATGGGATGAAGTGATAAGGATCAATCTCAGGATGTTGGGCCTCACGGAGGAAATGACAATGGACCAAGATATCTGGCAATATGAAGTTCTAGAGAAGACCCACCCATGTAAGCAAAACTGAATTCTAGAAGCTCTGTGTTCCACCCACATGTAATAAGAAAACTTTTCACACACCCTACTCCAATAAACCAAACTACATCTCTTCTCCACCTCACATCTCCTCTTTCATGCACTATGCTTATCTCTCACTCCCCAATCCTGTCCTCATAGCCCTATGCACTGTATCATTGCTATCCAGTAGCCCCCACTCTATATACCCAGGTTTTCACCACTCACTACATTCCACTCCGCCACTCACTACTCACACTTCTTTGGCAATGCCCTGCCACTTATATTATGACCTCTGTACCTCAAGGGTATGCTCTGGCACTTGCCACCATCTAGCTCTCTCATTTTTTACTCGACCATCCTATTTCTGATCCCTGCTCCTTGTGAGTACGTGGTCTGATCAATAAGTAAAAAAGCTAAAGCACGCAGAGTGAAGCCGCTTGGCACAGATTGACCTTGAACTCTGCTGTGCATGTGCACTAAGTTTTAACATTCTAGCTCACTTCCGCTGCTTACAGCATTGCTTCGAAGGAAAGTATGTAGCATGTGATTGTCACATTGACCATGACAGAGAAAGTTGAGCAGAGAATCTGCATCAAATTTTGCCAAAAGCTTGGCAATACCTGCTCAGAGGCCTACACAAAGTTTGCAAAATGTTTTCATTGATCTCAACCCACTCAAGAAGATCTTGTGCAACTGGAACCCAAGTGTCTTTTTGGTCAGTTGAAAGTAGTTTTGGCACAAACTTGGCAGACATGTGTCTCCTATCCAAATCTTCAGTGATAATTCCTCTGATAATTCATAGATGGTGATTCGACAAATTCCCCTCACAGCTGCATGCACATCTGCAATGTTTTTCTCAGTTCTGCTGGTTGTGGATCTCCCAGAATGTTCATCAATATCGACCTCTTTTTGGCCATCTTGGAAAGTCTGAACCTCTTGTACACTTGTGTGCAGCTTATACACTCCTCTCCATACACTTCTGCAACTTTACGTAGGCCTCTGAGCTATAATTGGTTTTCCAATTACTTTTCTGTTTGTTTGTTTGTTTCCTAGTGATATCTGAAGAAGGAATTTTTATTCCGAAATATCATCCAGTAGCCCCCACTCTATATACCCAGGTTTTCACCACTCACTACATTCCACTCCGCCACTCACTACTCACACTTCTTTGGCAATGCCCTGCCACTTATATTATGACCTCTGTACCTCAAGGGTATGCTCTGGCACTTGCCACCATCTAGCTCTCTCTTTTTTTACTACATGGATGATTAAATTACAACAGTTATTACAGTCCATTGTTTTTACTATAGTGCATTGTTGTGTCATTTAAAACATTTTATTCTTTACAAACAATACACAATGCTTCAGCAAACTACAATATATCTCCATATATATATATATATATATATAATATATATATATATTAATATATATATTATATTTGTAAAAAATGAAGTTTGAAAATGCTGCTATATTAGACAAATTTTAATTTTTAACATGTTTTGGTTCTTGAAATGACGAAACCTTATCAAAAAAAATTATATATAATAAGAGAGTTCATGCTATATGTTTAAAGAGTATGATGAATAGTTCATAATCGTGACATATATTCAATAGAGTCAATATAAAAAATTCATGTTCTTGAAAAGCGAGGAGTTCATTTTAGATTTTACCTTGTGTTCCAATGGGAGCAACGTAATGATTTTTGGTTGGTGTCTGTTCGTTTAATTTTGGTGAATTTTGTGATTGTTGGGTTTATATCAGGCTCAGCTTAGCTGTGGTCACTTGCACTTTTCACTGACATCATATAGTTCCAACACCAATCAAAACCCAGTCTCAACGAATATATCCTGTTAGGAAACCAACCAAGCGGAATGACAGTTTGGCCATAGGAAGAAATACGTCATCATTTTTTTGACGAATCGAAATAGATCTGACCCATGACTGTATCCTGTTAGTGGCTAGATCCAGCAGAACGAGACGTCATCAGTGTTTTTGACAATCCTGTTAGGTGGCTAGTCCAGCAGAAATGAGACGTCATCAAGTTTTGACCAATCATCCTGTTAGGTGGCTAGTCCAGCAGAACGAGACGTCATCCAATGTTTTGACCAATCATCCTGTTAGGTGGCTAGTCCAGCAGAACGAGACGTCATCAATGATTTGACCAATCAGAATCGGGTCTGACCCATAGCTGTATTAGATCTGACCCATGACTGTATCCTGTTAGGTGGCTAGTCCAGCGGAACGAGACGTCATCAATGTTTTGACCAATCATCCTGTTAGGTGGCTAGTCCAGCAGAACGAGACGTCATCAATGTTTTGACCAATCAGAATCGGGTCTGACCCATAGCTGTATCGTGTGGGGAAACTGACCAAGCAGGGTGACAATAGCTTGACCACTGAGGTAATACGTCATCAGTTTTTTGACGAATCAGGATTAGATCTGCTCGTAGAGATCTTTTTATAAATTTTTCCTTCCCTAAGACATATCTCTGTCAGTGTGAGTGACTGTTTAAGGATCTGAGAAATTGTAATTCGCCCCACTTCCATTATTATAATTCTCTCACTGTGGCCGTAGCAACAGTGACCACGGTGGTTGTAGTAGTAGTGCGAGTTGGGGCAGTCGTAGTGGTTGTGGTAGAATTTCGTTTCTCTTTTTCAGAGGACCAATGTTTTGTTTTAATATTCCTGGCCCAGGGTGTTCAAACTTGGTCTAAATTTTTTGATGAAATAAAGTTCTTTATTTTGGCGTTGCGTGAAGGTTACGCTGTCACTGAATTTATATATATATATATATATATATATATATTCAAACATATAAGGGATGGCCATAATAGGACATCCGACTCACTAGAAAGAGCCGCCAAACTCCAAACCACTAATAGTTGTAATTCTGAAATGGAAAGAGAAATAAAAACGTTTACCCTTTCCTTTCTGATTGCCGAAACTATGCATAGTCCAGAAAGGAAAGGGTAAACGTTTTTATTTCTCTTTCCATTTCAGAATTACAACTATTAGTGGTTTGGAGTTTGGCTGAGTCGGATGTCCTATTATGGCCATCCCTTATATGTTTGAATGTATATTATATAGTCTATTGACTAATTTTTCTTTCTCACTTGACCGCTGGTAGCAGAGAATTTTTTGAGAATTTTTTGCTACCCTAAAATTTATTAATATATATATATTTATATATATATATATATATATATATATATGTTTATTAATTCATTTTGTAAGATTTCTGATGTGAAATTGTGTGTTAAAACAGGTATTGTTGTATTTTGGGATGGTTATTTTTTTTATTCTTTGCCAAATAAATACATGCACTATATATTTGTTCTTCACTCATTTATTACTGTTCTTATTTTATTATTTTAACTCATATCTATTGTCCGAAAATCTTTTGTCACACATCTGTGACCTCTTTAGTGACACTTTTCGTTTTCATGTGTGTTCTTGCTCCATTTACTCCATTCTGTTCTTCTAAGATGTGTACTCTTATGTGCATGTGTGTGTGTGTGTGTGTGTATGTGTGTATCTGTGTATGCTGTGTGTGTATGTGTGTATCTGTGTATGCTTGTGTGTGTGTCATAGTTTTTAGCAGCAGTATGGCCTTCCCTCCAGCCCCATCCTCTCACCCCATTGTGCTGCTACTGTCGCCCACCACCACTTGACAACTGGTGTTGGTGTGTTTAAATCCCTTTAACTTCAAATTTCAGCAAAAGCGACCAATAGAATAAGTACTAAGGTTATAAAAAAAGTAATGGGGTCGATTTGTTCAACTACCAATTCTTTTCAAGGTGGTACCCCAGCGTGGCCACAGTCTAAAGATTGAAACAAATAAAAAAAAAAAAAGATAAAAGCTATGTTTTATAGTACATTATAGCAAAAGAAATGAAAAATTATTCTAAAATACTTGTAAAAATAGGACTGATATGTTATTGAGTAGTTATTTTCCCTTCTGTGTTTCCTTTAAGGAAGTAAGCTATGCTGAAATGTAAAATGTTTTTTTTTTTCAAAGCATTATGATTACACAATCAAATCTAAACAAGCTTCTGTATTACTGTGTTTAATCAGTATAGACTTACAGATGGACAATTCACAACAGCTGAATGTTTGAAATTCACTGTTTTGTTTTTAAAATGTTTTAAATGCTTTATATATACTGGCATGAACTATTTGATTGTGAGCTGTACAATTTTATAATTTCTTTTTACTGGAAAGATACATGCAATGATTATAAAGAGGTTTTTATTTATTTATTTATTTTTACTGGCTTATGTAACTTCTGCGACTCTGTTTAGGGCCTTTGAGGTTAGTGGGAGGAATTTATCCCCTGACCAGACACCTGATATGAATACCTACTACTAAGTGGATTCTGCATGTAACACCCTTAGATCAGATAGTGATGGTAAATGTTGCAGTGAATTATATCACCCATCTAAGAATAGAAACAGTCCCTGTGATAAGCTTCTACATACTTACTATCTACCAAATTTCCCTTACATGTCTTTGGTGAATCAGGGGCCATGGTTGAACCATGGTTGAAGGCACCTGAGATGTTATGCAGTAAGATCTGCAATGCTTGGAAAGAAATTAATTGAAAACTGTCTGCTTTATATATCTATTTGCAAAATCAGTGTTTTATATATTTATATATATATATATATATATATATATATATATATATATATATATATATATATATATATATATACAATACAGAGATAATTATGTTGAATTTAATGTCAGTTAATATTAGTTATAGAAATACAATGAGTAGACAATGGAAACTCTCCAGTTTATAGTTAGAACAATGATAAATTTAGATCAGGCAACCACTGAAATAATGCTCTAGCATGGTCTTGATGTAATAGCAAAAACAAGATAAGATGTTATATACTGTCTCATACTATCTTGAAAAATTGGATGTTAAAACAATGAAACTAATATCTCTTTCATATTCATGAGTACGATATAGTGATTTTTCTATGTAGGCTCAAAGCAACAAATTATGGAGAAGTGTAAAGCATCATCATCATCATCTTCATCATTGTTTTAATGACCACATTTCCATGCTTGCATAGATCAGACAGAATTTGTTGAGGTGGATATTTTTATGGTTGATTGACCTTGTCCTCAACTTTCACCTGTTTCCAAGCAAGATAATGTTTCTCCATGGCCAGACTTGATTTTCATAGAAGACTGGAAACTAACAATGTTGCTTGTTTGACAGTGATGCTTACTTACAAACCTCAATGGAGGAGCTCTTGATTTTCATTCCCCATGTATGTGTTTGCTTTCTCACTAATAATGCTTTTTCCTATATGTGTGTGTGTGTGTATGCATAAATGTAATTCATTTCCCAAATAAATTGCACTTCATATTTGAGGCTCTGATGAAGCTATAAGGTGTTACTCAGGCACTCAACTATAAGTCCACTGCATCTTATGGCAGAAACATCTGTAAGTTAATGAAGTTCATAAGACAATTGTTTATTACTTTGTTATCTCATCTTGTTATATATTCTCTTTACTCTCTCTTTACTCTATTACTTGTTTCAGTCATTTGACTGCTGCCATGCTGGAGCACTGCCTTTTAATCGAGCAATTCGACCCCGGGACTTATTCTTTGTAAGCCCAGTACTTATTCTATCGGTCTCTTTTGCTGAACCGCTAAGTGACGGGGACATAAACACACCAGCATCGGTTGTCAAGCAATGCTAATGGGACAAACACACACACACACACATATATATATATACATATATACGACAGGCTTCTTTCAGTTTCTGTGTACCAAATCCACTCACAAGGCTTTGGTTGGCCCGAGGCTATAGTAGAAGACACTTGCCCAAGGTGCCATGCAGTGGGACTGAACCCGGAACCATGTGGTTGGTAAGCAAGCTACTTACCACACAGCCACTCCTGCACCTATATATGTATATATGATAAGCTTCTTACAGTTTCCATCTACTACATCCACTCACAAGGCTTTGGTTGGCCCAGGGCTATAGTAGAAAACACTTGTCCAAAGTGCCAAACAATGGGAATGAACTCAAGACCACAAGGTTGGAAAGTAAGCTTATTGACCCCAGTACTTGATTGCTTCTTATTTTAAGACCCATCCCTCCTGGAAAGAGACGGAGTAAAAGTGATCCTGGTGGATCTGAACTCAAAATGTGAAGTGATACCACCAGGTATTTTATCAAGCAATTTTCTAACTCTACTAGTTGACCATCCATGATTTTAATATAATAACAATACATATAGACTATAACTCTTGTTATTGTTGTTTAACCTTAGTTCAAGCCTGATCAAGCAAACCTATACTCAAAGTCAATTCATCTATGACCACCTCATTTTTTTATCTAATTTTCCAAGGTGATAGAATATGATTTGAGAGAGACCTGGCTGTTATCACTTGTTGCTAGAGAGATCATAATGAGATTCATCTGTTGGTTTAGGAATATAACTTTTCTGAAAATGGATTGTATTCATTTATCCAGGTGCTGTAGAAAAAAATAATGCTTTTCTGAAAGTTCAGCAGTTTGATTCAAACATCGGCTTTCACTGAACTGCTTCATCAACTTCCTTTCGTTCTATTCAAAAGACAAGAATACATGTAAACTTGTCTACTCTCACGTTGCTATCTATTTCCGCATATGGTCGTCAGCTGTATGTTGTCTCGTATGTCAATTCTTTAAACTACAATCTCCTGTTGTTTATAATATAAATTTTCAATCTTTGTCTGTGTAGTATTTTTATATGCACACACACACACATACCCACTCTTACATTCATATTCATTCATTGCTTCATTCATTCTCTCTTATTCTTTCTTGATCTTACATTCATTCCCTGTATTTTATTGTGGTAACTTATGTCTCACTCTCTGATACATACATCTACGTATATACGCATTTTATTCCATATCTACTTTCACTCTTGACTATTTGTCTCACTCACACACATATACACATTATGGTAGCTATGTATAAACTCAGTAAATGTATGATTAACATGAATATCAATCCAGTATTTACTGAATCCATATTACTACATATAATCTTATTTCAAAAATCAATATAATTGTACCTTTTAACACCTCATTAAAAATATTTCTAACTTTGATTTCATTTTAAATAATTCTTCTTTTAATGTCTCATTGTGATTTTGTTTTCTGTTTGTTTTTCGCTTGTTTTATTGTGGTAACTTATGTCTTTTTTTTTTCTGTCTAATTTTGAACGTTTCTATATCACTGAAGCAAGTGTATTTTTGCAACATAATCCTTTCCCTGCTCCTAATCTCACAGCTGTTATGTAAAAGTAAAACTTGTTGACAGTTATTGAGACTGAAACAAGCAGGGATCTATGCTAAATAAGTTTTGAATTCATTGCTGTATAACCAGGAAACCAAGATCTTAACTTCTTGGTGGTACAAATGAAGGATAGTTTACATCAGCTGAAAGAAGTCAACCACCTACTACATCAAATTTAAGAGCATTTGCCTACCACTGTAATACTGTAATACTTGCAAAATAATCACCAGGAAAGTAAAATGTGATTTTGTGCAGCACACAGCCAAGTAATTTTTTTTTCATCCCAAATTGTAGCTGGATCTTCTGCTCTCTTGCCAATAGGGTCTCCATAAACTTTGCAGAATCAGCCATCTACCAAGCCTCAACCAGCATAGCTTCCTAAGCAACACATCTTATAAATATATTACATTTTGTGTTTGACTACACATGTGCATGCACCACACAAACACACATATGCACACACACACACATACATACACACGCACACACATGCACACAACAAAGCACTTCCTTAACTTACTGCCTTTAATCCACTGGTCTCACTATCTTATACATTCTGTCACTAAATTTTTAAAATTTGCTATTGATTCCGGTACACAAGTGATATACCTTGACATTATCTCTTCCATTACACTCAACAAATATATGTCATAGCTAGCTCCTGTCCTCACCAAACTCTTAAATCTTTCTCTCTACAGGGAACTGTTCCAGTAAATACAAAACCAACCTATTTATCTCATTTCCAAGAACAAGATTTCTGACTCTGAATTATCAATCATCCTATTGTCCTCACTTCTAATGTCTCAACAGTTTTGGAAACAGTAATAATAATAACAACAACAACAACCACCTTCTTTCTTTCTTTCTTTCTCTCTCCCTCCCTCCCCCACTATGTCATAAACCAGTAGTAATCTGCTACTGAAAATTGCTGCAAAAGTAATGTTGTTGCCCTCAACAACACCAAAACCTTCAGCATTGCCTCTCAAAAGGTCTATCTTCCTAAATCACACACTCATAAGTTACAGCCATCTCACATGAGCCAATAAGCAAACTGAGATAATGAGGCAGCCTCTCCATTCTCATTCAACCTCCTAGAAGTAGCAGCCAAATCTCTCCTTCTTGCAACACATTTAGCTAAATGTCTACACTACCTCCTTTACTACAACATGCACAACTAATGTCTCAGCATCTGTTTTCTTCTGCTACTATATCTCCATTCCTCTGAATAGCAAATCGTATACCAACTTCATTTAAACCCACTTTTTTGCCTGTTATTCTTCGTACTTTGTTACACCTCCACCCAAATCTTATATGAAACACTTTGCCCAAGCATTTCTCCTTGGAATAGAAACTCCCTGAAATACCCTTTCTATCCACATTTTATTTGTGGTCATTGATCTATAGAAGTTTCAGATAAGCATCAACTATATCAGTCTCACCAGGCTGAGATACTCTATAAAAGCCTTGAGCACTGCCCCCTCCTCTTTTTACTGATATATTTTAAAAAGTTAAAATGAGTTTGAGTCTCATGGCTGGCTGCTAACAAATTTTTCTGCAATATAAGGATGTTCTATCCTATTTATGCCATTCAGCATTACTATTATGTGTTTGAGAATAAAATATTTCCATATCTGTATATTTCAACATACATCGTAATTTCACAAATAGCATCTATAAAAGCTATATTTATAAGTTCAAAAATTGCAAAGGAATTTGTTAGTAGGCAGTTTAGCTTAGAGGTAAAGCACTATGAATGGTAATCACAGGGATGTGAGTTTGAGTCTCATGACTGACTGCTAACAAATTTTTCTGCAACATAAGGATGTTCTATCCTATTTATGCCATTCAGCATTATTATTATGCGTTTGAGAGTAAAATATTTCCATACCTGTATATATATATATATAAAAGTGGGGTGGTCAAAATTTTAGATAATTCTTTATCTTCAGATAAGTTTTACACTAAAATTTTTCTGTAAAACTTGTCTGAAGGGTGCCCATCAATGACCAAAAGTGCTAATAAAGAATTGTCCAAAATTCTGACCACCTTCTTTTTCTTACTACACAAAATTTGTACATTACTTCAAACAATCTATACATATATCTCATGGTTCCAGGTTCAGTCCCATTGCATGGTAACTTGGGCAAGTGTCTTCTACTGTAGCCTCAGGCTGACCAAAGACTTGTGAGTAGATTTGATAGACAGAATCTGAAAGAAGCTTATCGTGTGTGTGTGTGTATTTGTCACCCCCATCACCATTTGACAACCAGTGTTGGTGTGTTTACATCCTCTGTAACTTAGCAGTTCAATAAAAGAGACCAATAGAATAAATACTAGGCTTAAAAAATAAATCCTGGGGTCAATTTGTTCAACTAAAATCCTTCAAGATGATGTTCCAGCATGGCTGCAGTGAAATGACTGAAACAAGTAAAAGAATAACAGAATATATACATATATATATTTGGGTCACTTTTCTCAGCTGAAAGTTTACTGGATATAACCACTACTGCAACTGCTGCAAGCTTTTCTGCTACAATTCTTGTTGAAACATCGATTTAAAGAGATAAATAGTTAATTTAATCTATTTTGCTCATTAGCATTTTATATCCAGCCATATTAAGCAACTTAATGGCTCTCACAATTCACACTCCTTAATCAAAATTTATTCCCTTCTTCATGAAATTTCTCTTATTTCATTCTTACATTATTTATTAACACCCATCCCACTTCACTACCATCTTTTTACTTTTGCAAGTTATTTATTTATTATCATATTGATCAAAATGCTAGATTGATTTATTTTTAAGCTATCGAAAGCACAATAATATACACATCTAATCAGGCTACAGCTATTACTAACAATTGCAGTTCTTGTCATCTTTAGTCTGATCCTTCTATTTTCTGAGTTCACATCCAATTGTGATTGACTTTGCTTTTCGTTTCTCCAGTATTTGTAAAATAAGCACTAGGTGTGTTTGCCTCCATCCAATTCCTCCTCCCTTAAAATCAGTGTTTGTTTGTTTATAGACCCATATTTTAGTGGTTCAGCAATACAGACCAATAGAAAAAAATACCAGACTTCAAAAAAAAAAGGAAAGAAGTCCTGGGGTCAATTTATTCAGTTGAACCCCTCAAGGTGATGTTCCAGCATGACCACAGTCCAATGTACACTGGGGAAAATAACCCAATTATTTGTGCAAACTTGTGACCTTGAACTAGAAAGAAAGAAGTCACTGTTAACATCATTATCATAACTAATATAAAGGACTATGATTTTTGTAGATGCTTAATGAAAATGAGTTTAAACCTTTAGCATTTAAACCAACCATACCCAGCCCTGATACTCTACCTGTTTTATGTTCAAACCTGTCAAATCCAGTTTCTCACACCCACCCTACAAAATCATTTAAAAAATAAAGAATCATCATTGAAATCTTGAAGCTGTGAGATAATGCATGATTAATTCAAAACAATGTGAATAAATAAATATTACATTTGAAAAAGCAATCTAAATTACTAAAGGGTTAATCTTACCATAGCCAGAATACTGTGCTTCAGTTTGTCTGGTTGACACTATAGTTTCCATTTCAGCTTCATAGTGAAATGTTCCAGATCAAATCCCTGTTCATTTCAGTTGCCTCATCTTTCAACTAGTCATACCCATCCATCTTCTATCATTACCTATGAAGCTTGCAAGCTATGAACAATTAATTGCCCTGAATACTGCCCCCATCACTCTATACACACCCCTCTTTTACTAGATCTATGAATAAGAAACCATACTAGTTATTTTCTCTCTCTCCTCAAACATCACCCTATCAATCATATCTCTTGTCTCACCACTTGTAATGCTTGCTTGCCAGCTGCCATCCATCACTCCCTCTCTGCTTCTTTTTCTTTCACTATTCACCCCATGCAGATTGACCATCATCTGAATCTGAACATGCTTTCATCTCTCTGGCTTATTCCTCATGACCTCTACACCTCTCTTTCATTGACTCTCTCTCTCTCTCTCTCTCTCTCTCTCTCTCTCTCTCTCTCTCTCACTCTCTCTCTTTCTCTTTCTGGGACCCTGCCACCCTCATCTATTTTCTTTCTTTCTTGTTCTCTTCCCCTACACCTTCCATCCATACTTGCCCTTATAATGTGGGATAGCTCTGGTCCCCATCTACATAATGCACCCCATTCCTCTGTCCCTTCATTACTCATCACCCTCATTACTGTCCCTTTCTAAGTAACACCTGACCCTAATCCTTTCCTTTTCTCCTGTTATTTCAGTACCCCCACCCCCAATAGTATCTACTCTGTTTCTCTCACCACCTTGCTTCAAATCTTCACTCTTCCCTTTCTTTCTCTCTCCCTCCCTAACTCTTTCTCTCATTCTCTCTCCTATTCTCTTCAAGTTGTAAGCTCTTTAGTCTTACAAGATTCAAAGCAACCTCACTAGAGCTAGTGCCATGAAAAAAAACACTCAGTACACTCTGTAAATGGGTTTGCATTTAGGAAGAGCATGCAGCCATTGAAACTATGCCAAAACAGACATTAGTCTATGATGTAGTCGTCTGACTCATCAAATCCTGTCAAGTCATCCAGCCCATGCCAGTGAGCAAATGTTTAATGATAATGATGATGATATAGATAAATACATATATAGGCACAGGAGTGGCTGATTGGTAAGTAGCTAATAGGTGTAGGAATGGCTGTGTGGTAAGTGGCTGTAGGCGCAGGAGTGGCGGTGTGGTAAGTAGCTTGCTTACCAACCACATGGTTCCGGGTTCAGTCCCACTGCGTGGCACCTTGCACAAGTGTCTTCTGCTATAACCTCAGGCTGACCAAAGCCTTGTGAGTGGATTTAGTAGATGGAAACTGAAAGAAGTCCGTCATATATATATGTGTGTGTTTGTGCATCTGTGTTTGTCCCCCCACTATTGCTTGACAACCGATGTTGGTGTGTTTATGTCCCCATAACTTAGCGGTTCGGCAAAAGAGACCAATGGAATAAGTACTAAGCTTACAAAGAATAAGTCTTGGGGTCGATTTGTTCAACTAAAGGCAGTGATCCAGCATGGCTGCAGTTAAATGACTGAAACAAAATAAAAGAGTAATATAAAAAATTAAAATATATAAAACATAAGTAGGGAGGGAGTTCCAGGTAGCCAACAACCTAGGAAAGAAGAGCCCCTAAGAGCAGAGGCCATTATAGAAGCAGAGGTGACATTATAGAAGAGAGGTAACAGCAAAGCAGTGAACCAGAAGCCAGAGCATGTCTGTGAGGGAATTTATACCAAGCAGTCAGATGGCCCTTTTCTATATATGGTCTAGAGTACCTGTATGCAGCAGCACCCTCCCAGATTTGAAAGGAAGATTCGCTTCTGGACCTCTTTGAGCTTTGTAGAAAGTGAATAGCTTTTGAGGGATGAAGAGTCTTCTGACCATTAACAGAAGGGTTAGTTGTTGGTATACACTCCTACTTATGTTAAATATTTGTTTTTGTTAGGAAAAATTCTCCTTGATAGTGAGACCCAGCATTTGGAATGATTGTGAGAGCTCCAGCTACATGCATGCTATTCATGTTTAAGTGGGGTATAAGATAACAATGTTTTGTTGGTATAAGTACATATCTATGATTACTTGTTAAAGCACATGTGCATACATACATTACTAGTTGCTTCCCATGTCCATGAATGTCAAGTTTCCTCTCAATTAAGTGGGTACTCCATGTTGATAGTTTTAATGACTGACAAGGACAATCCTTACACAAAAGAGGCTAGAATAAAAATAGCAAAGAAGAGTTGTTGACAGAAGTCATGGTTGTGGCAACTTTAAAAGGGTCATTCCAGATGGTGATAGAGTGACACATTTGAAACACTTCCGAGCTTCTTTACCATGTTTTTGTCTCAATTTCAACCATTTTGAGGATTAACTGTAGCTTGTGTTTGTAATAGCAGAGAGGACAACCTTGTGGTCCGTTTCCGATGGTTAATTCACTAGAGAAAATCTGGCAGAAGAACCTCTCTTCTTTCATTCTAACCACATGCTCTGATCATCATAGCCAGTGTTTCACCATAGTGGGTTCTATGCTTGAAGTAGTACTTATGGTTTGTTACTAAAGCAATCATCATCATCATCATCATTTAATGTCCTGATTTCCATGCTCGCAGGGATCAGAGAGAATTTGTTGAGGCAGATTTTCTGCAGCTGGATGGCTTTCTAGTTGCCAACCCTCATTTTTTCCCATAGCTAAACATTTTTTACAAAGAAGACTGAAAACAAACAGCTTTGCTTGTACAATGATAATGCTTATTTACAACCATTATGTGAAGCCTAGACAAGGGTACACACAAACACATATATACACATATGTATGACCAGCATTTTTCAGTTTCCATCTAATAAATCTACTCACAAGTTTGGTTGGTCAAGGGCTATAGTATAAGATATTTGCCCAAGAACCACACAATGGAAGAATCCAAAATCACATGGTTCAGAAACAAGCTTCTTAACCATAAAGCCACATCTATGCCTTTGTGTGTGTGTGTGTGTCTGTGTGTGTGTGTGTGTGTGTGTGTGTGTGTGTGGTGGTAATTGACAGAACAAAAACAAAAGTAGGAAATGTAAACCACTGTATGCAGGAAACTGAAAAATTTAAGTTAGGTGATTGAAAAAACAATTATTTTAGTCTAAGCTATCTTCCACAACAATTTTAATCAATTAAATAATAATCTAAAACCCACAATACTGCAATTTTAAGATGATAAAATATCCAGAAAATGCTGTTCAGAGATAATAAAATGATTTGTTATAAATTTACAAACAAAAAACAATTGTCTAAAAAAACTGAAGTCATCACTAAAGAGGATGAATATAATACCAGTGTTGTTAAGATCAACAAAAATAGTTTTGTCTGCGAGAGGAATTAAAGTTAGAACCAAATACCTCCAAAACCTACTAGAGCTATCACTCAGCCTGCTAGAAATACCAGCTAAATTTCTCTGAAAGAACACTCTATCATCTTTAAACCTTTAGCATTTAATCTGGCCATGTCTGATCTAAATGTTTTACCTGGTTTATGTTAAAACTGACCTCATCCAGCCTCTCACCCCTACCCTACAATGTTATTCTAAAAATATACAAACATACCATTAAAATCTTGAAGCTACGAGGTAATGCATGATTAATTCAAAACGATGTATATAAATAAGCATCACATTTGACAAAGAAATCTGAATGCTAAAGGGTTAAGAAAAAGGAAGGTCACATTAGTATTGAATACCTGATGTCTATAAAAGATTGAATAAAAATGTCTGGAACATCTTAATTCATAGGTTTGTTTGATCAAATCTGACCTATGCTAAATAATAGCATCTTTATTGATAATGGCTAAGATACTGAAAAGTATGCTAGAAATCTGACGTGTTTGCCAGATAAAATTGTTTTGGTTAGTTTGAATTTATGCAGCAGTATATCTGTAATAATTTTTAAAGTAGTAACAATAGAAATTGTTGAATCTCCATGAAATGTTGGTGTTGCTTGTTAACTGCTGCTACTCTTTACAGTCTGTCTGCAGATGTCAGTGGAATTTTTAGTAAATCATGGCCTGATTTAAATTGTCATTTCTATTTAATTTACTAAAGATGAGACTGTTGTTAAGCAATGTACATTATGACCAGGAAATCTCACTGTTACGCCATCATCTTCTGGCGCTTCATGTATGTACCTTTGAGAATTAACTGTCTTTCATCATAATTGTTATCATCATAGTCATCATTATCCTCATCATCATCATCATAACATTCACTTTTCCATGCTTGCACAGGTCAAACAGAGTTTATTGAAGCAGATTTTCTATGGCCAGATATTTTTTTTTGTTGCCAACCTTCACCCGTTTCCAAGGTAATATTTCCCAGACTCGATGTTTCAGACTATTGGAAATGAATGACACTGCTTGTATGGCAGTGATACTCATTTACAACTATCATGTGATGTGTAGACGAAGAGACACAAACATTCACTCTCTCAGACTCACACACACATACACACACACATATGTACATAAATACATACATACATACACACATATATGTATACATGCATACATGATGGGCTTCTTTCAGTCTCCATCTACCAAACCCACTCACAAGGCTTTGATTAGCTTAGAACTATAGTAGAAGACACCCAAGGTGCCAGACAATGAGACTGAGCCTGAAACCATGTTGTTAGAAAGCAAACTTCTCAACCACACAGCTATGCCTGTACCAATACACACGGTTACACTTGCAAGTTTATATAGTATAAAGGTAGTGTAAAGGTAACCAGTGGTTAAGGCAGCGGACTTGCGGTCAGGGGATCGCAGTTTCAATTCCCAGACCGGGCGTTGTGTGTGTTCATTGAGCGAAAACACCTAAAGCTCCACAAGGCTCCGGCAGGAGGTGGTGGCAACCCCTGTTGTACTTTTTCGCCCCAACTTTCTCTCACTCTCTCTTCCTGTTTCTTGAGTAATGCTTCGATAGACTGGATTCCCGTCCAACTGGGGGAAACACGTATGCCACAGAAACCGGGAAACCAAGCCCATGAGCCTGGCTAGGCTTGAAAAGAGCACATAAATAAAAAATAAATTTGAAGAAACTTATTTGATACTCTTGACAAACTCTGTTTCCGCAGAATATTTTGAAATTATTTCTGCTTTCATTCACTGGCTAATGAAGACATAAGGTGATACAATCTTGACACATGTAAGCAATTAATAGTGTAGTCTGATGATGAATGCATGAGATCTCATCAGAAACTCAGCTTAGACTGTAACTTTAAAAGCTTTACAGCTGACACATAAAGAAACCAAATATTTTTATAATTTATTCATAATTGGAATCTCTTCTTCCTATATATAGATCAAAATGGAGAAAACAAAGCACTAGCTTTAACTTCAGCTATACATCAGGATCATTTTTTTTTTTGGAAATAACCCTGAAAGATTCTCTGACTTATGACTTTACTCTTCAGGTAGAAAATCATGCCATCTCTCATCAGATTGATTTTAAAACTGTAATTATGAAATCTCAAATTTAAATTATCTGATCTGATGTATATTTTAGTGGAAGTGAATGGAATACTCTGAGACTTTAAGGAACCCAGTAACTCAACCTGATGAGCACAGTATATCTTGCTGTCAGTAATAGTTAATAAATTTACCTACTTAGACACTTATTTGTAGCCCAACTTAGTCAACTTAGTTAACACAATGCTTTCCTACAAGTTATTTAGTACAATCAGCATATATACTCTGTACCATTATGTTGTGTTGCATTCTAATAAAGAAATTATTCAGCACTTCCAAAATAGATGGCTTTTGTTTCAGTTAAAGTATTTTAGTTTCAGTCATAGAAATGTTAATTTTTAAGTTTATAATGAGATATATCATCAGACCTAACTTCAGTTAAGGCTACAGTTAGGTATGATGAAAGTTCTGAAACTGAGAGAATCAATATTTCTGAAAATTGCCTTGACTTGTCAACCTTGGTTTCCGATAGAGTTCTATAATAGTAACCCAATCAAACACTATAAACTAATAAACCTCAACTAAGCTGACAACTTTGCAATAACTGGCAACAGGTATGTGGGTATCCAATTAGTCATTCAATGCATCTGTGTGTATGCATCGTATGCTGGCATGAAAATCAATGCTGCTAAGACAAAATTTGTACTCACTGGTAGCTCACCTTCTTAAAGGGCCTCATCATACTCATTGGTGAGATTCTGAATGCATTTGATCAATTCAAGTGCTTTGTTGTTGCACTCTTTCATTATCAACAGCCAGCTTTAGACCAGGACACATTCATGTAGACACAAAATTTTGCATGTGTTGAGCATGATTTTGCACCATGCTAGTCTTGTGAAGCAAGACTATGAGAGTGGCAAACATACATAAGCTGGAAGTATTTGACCAGTTTTACTCTTGCCAAATCCTTCATGTTCTTGCTTTGGATTTTGTCAAATTTTGAAGATTATTATGGCCATATTGATTGTCTTTGCAGCTCTTGTTTAAAAAATACCTTTGCTGGTGTGATCATTCACTGTTATCCACAGAGCAAATTCATCTATGATGTAGCCATACCAAAGTGCCTTTTGGGACAGCATAAACAGCAAGTGAAGTAGTTGAAAATGTGGTTTAGTATGCTTAAGTCTGATGTTAAATTGATATCCTTGCATACATGCTATTCTCCATTAAAATCATGACTAATTGACATTCACTGTATCAGACATTTTGTGATCACTGAGCATAGTTGGCTTCTGTTTGCAATACTGTGGATTCATTGATTGGAACTAGTTCAATTGGGTGAACACCAACATAACTACAAATACACAAAACAATGAACCGTCTACTGACTTTAATCTGTGTTGTTCTACTCCCATCAAAGACCTGTTCAAAGACACCGTTCATTTGAATATTTTGCATTATATGCTAACACTAAAAAATATTGGAATTTTGAAGTATCATTTTGATGATATTGTATGCATGCAGTTTCATATTGGGTTTAAAGAAGAATGTAAATAACTTTATACTATAATAACAATAGCAATGATTGAATCTCCATGAGGTACTGCGATTTGAAGGAGAGATTTGGTTGCTTTTTTTTAGCAGCTTGAGGACCACATAGAGACCTCTCAGCACAGCAATTTTATTATTCCCAAACTATGAGGACTTATTCAGATTGCAGCATTGCTATACTTTGGGAAATTATGATTTATTTAAGATCATTATCATTATTATTTCTCTGATATGTATAAGAGCCAAACATTGAGTTTATAAGCATTGCAATAAACTCAAGACATTCAACTCTGTTAGCTTAAGGTTTCATGCCTAATTAAATTGTCCTCATATTCTAAGATTCCATGCCAGAGGTTTTGCACCTGCTCCTTCTTAACTACAGTATATCATGCATAATTAAGAAGTCATCAATTTTTAAAATCTTTTCTTTCTTACTGTTTTTATTTTATTTATTTATTTATTTTGTAATACTGGCAGATATATAGGCAGACCATGGTTAGTTTTCTTTTGCTTAAGAAAAAAATATTAATATTTTATATTTTTAAATATATTTCTTAATTACATCATAATTGATATTTCACAATTACCTTGCATGTTTTTTCATCTCCTTTCATCCAAATCATTTCTTATAAGTATATTGTGTGTATGACTGTGTCTGTACATGGACATGAATGTGCACCTGTGCATGTATGTTTGCTGAGGATTGTGTGTGTATGTGTGTGTGTGAGTGCATGCTTGTGCACGTGTGTGTGTTTAAAATGAGGCAGTCTATTGTAACAGTTCTATGAATTTCTGTTCTTCCTGTAGAACTAATTCACCCCTAGGCTGCAGATTTTCTCCATTATTTGTTATTGTTAAAACTACTTTCACCTAACTCTATTTAAACAAAGCCACAACACTGAGGTCATTTGAAGCCCATACTCTTTGCCTTGTGTACATACAGTGCATCCCTGATAGAATAGTAATTTAATACATCTGATTCTGTTAGTTTCAATACTTATTTATAAGCCAAAGTTTCCACACTGAATGTTCACTGGTGTTACTTGAGAAACTGACATGCTGCTGTTAATTATCTTTTTTTTTTAACTCTGGATTAGTTTTAATTGTGAAGATCTATAATCAAATGTATTCCATCCTTTTGCATCCCATCATTTTAGTTTCAGTCATCATGTTCCTGATGCTACATTAACCAGTGTTGTCTTACATGTCATCAGTTTTAATGTAGATTCTAATGTAATTTAAGTGAAATTTGACTGCTGTTTCTAGCAGCTTGAGCAACCATATAAATTGTTTGGCTTGATTGGTACACATATGATGCTGAAGGTTTTTGTTTGTTTGTTTTTTATCTGTCTATCCAAACATCTACTCTACCTTTTAAAGCATCCATTAGATATATTGTTTATATAATATTGAATTGCAAAGTACATTTTTTTTTACTGTGATGAACAAACTACTTTCTTATTTTCAAGACTCCCTCAAGGTCATAATAAGTACTAATTGTTGTTTTTAGTGGTATTATTTTACCAAGATTCTATTGATATTTATGCTTGACATAATCACTAACAATTTTATAAGGTACTATATAAATATTAACAATATTTGTTTGTGCTTGCACAGATATGTGTCTATACGTGTGTACATTCACTGTTCTGTGTACTTTCAATGTTCCTCATTCTTCATTTTCTTTCTAAGAATTTTTTTTTTTTTTCCTTTATTGGGTTTATAACTTTTTATCTTCCTGTAAATGAAGATATTGAAAGTCATGAAAATTGCATGACTGCCCACATATTTACTTGTAAGTGCAATTGCGCACTACTGATTTAAGAGAGTTTTTTCATACACACACACACACACACACACCATATAAAGCTGTACTTGAAGTACATTGGAGGAAATATCATAGCAACTAGTATGTGACTAGTTTATTTCCAAGATAAATTCTGTTGCTACTGAATTACATTAGAGGATTTCAAATTAATTAATAACTTAGTATTTCTAGGAAATTCCTATGAGAATACTCGTTTTATATTCACACATTATTTTGATAACCAAACTGTTCCTCATTATATATTTATCTGATAAGGGAAGCGGAGCTGGCCAAGAGGGAAGAACATCTACTAAAAAGTATTTCATTTTTCACCTGTTTCAGTATTTAATTTTTTACTTGCTGAGACACTGCCTTGAATGAATCAACCTCAGGATTTATTTTTTTGAGTTTGATACTTATCCTATCGGTCACTAATGTCAAACTGTTCTAAGTTATAGGGATGTAAGCAAACTGACACCAGTTGTTAAACAGTGGTTGAGGACACACACACACATACACATGCACATATATATATATGAATATATACAACAGGTTTCTGTTATTTACTGCCTCCCACTCCAAGGTGCACTGGAATTGAACTCAGAACCATGTCATTGGGAAGCAAACTTTGTACTACACTGCCACACTTGCACATTGCAGTTTTTAGATTTAATCCTTTCAGTTGCAAATTCAAATCTAATTCATTTTTTTTATTCACAATTGATAAAATGAAAGCAGTAATAAAATTGGAATTAATTCATTGTTTTTTTTTTTAATAAAAATTAGCCTTTTTTATCTTGTCTGGTTCAAAGAAATCCTTTCTTTACCTCAAAAGTAAACTTACCCATTGATAACAAATTAAAAAAGAAAAATTTAAATCTTATATGAAAATTTACCAACCACATGGTTCCAAATTCAGTCCCACTGTGTGGCACCTTGGGCAAGTGACTTCTACTATGGTCTCAAGCCAACAAAAGCCTTGTGAGTAGATTTGGTAGATGGAAACTGAAAGAAGTCTATAGTATATATACATGTATATATATCTATCTGTGTCTTTGTGTCTGTTTGTCCCTCCACCACTGCTTGACAACTGGTGTTGGTGTGTTTACATCCATGTAACTTAGCAGTTCAGCTAAAAGAAACCAATAGAATAAATGCCAGGCTTAAAAAAAAGAAGTACTGGAGTTGATTGATTCATTCAACTAAAAATTTAGAGTGGTGCCCCAATATTGCCTGAAAAGATTCATAGATCAATATTTACAAAATATAAGTAGCTAGTGTAATTTTGCATTTCATATCCTAAGCATCTCTTATTGTAGGTTACCTGTGTAGTTCAATACTGTAGCTTAATACATCACCTTACTATATTTTAACCGTTATATCTTTACAACTCTTATATCTTGAAGAACATCTAATTTATTATTGCTTTTTATTTTCTCTTATTCTTCAGATCACAGCGTACCTCGGCAAACGGGATTTTATTGACCATCTTTCTCACATTGACCCTGTTGGTAAGTCATTAAAGACAGTGATAAATTTTTCATGTATCTGTACTTGTGATGAAGCAATCAATTCATTTGTTGTAAGATACCAGAGTTCTAGTCCATACTGATTTAATTGTAGAAAAATATCATTACATAAATAGAAATATTACATTTCTAAACCTCCCAGAGATATCTATCTATACAGTAGCAGCATGATAAAGTGATGGTATGTTGTCAACTTAATGTGACAGTCCCATGAAAGGGAAGAATGCTACTGCTATTTAGCACCAGGAAACACCATTTCCTATTGGCCATGACACATTTTCTCTGTCCTTATATTTTCAAAGGGGGATATAAGCACCCCCACCCAGCAAAGCCAGCAACCAGAGACTAGTTTCAGAGTCATTGCTCATCATCAGTCTGGAGTAGCATGGCTTGTTAGCTGAATTTTTTATTAAGAAAATAAATGTCACACATACATGGTACAGCACAAAACAACACATACAAATGAAGTTAATGTGAGTTCAAATGAACCTTATTTAAAAGAAGGAAGGTGAGGTGTGTTTTTTCTGTACAGTTGCTGTGCTGAAAGAATATATGTGGAAGACTAGAATGCAAGGACTCATGATGGGATCCTTCCTCTCTAGCTCTGGTTTGCTACAATTCTTCAGTTATCATCTGAAGAGCAAGATAGAGCTGGAGAGAAGGATCCTGTTGCAAAGTGTGTTTGAGGAAAGATGGAAGGCTGTTTTAAGAAAGGTGGGTGCAAGTAACCTTACTTAATCTGCACTGGAAAAAAAAGGAAAGGGGTAGTCACTGGACCTTTTTAGCAACCAGGTATAATCCCCTCCCCAAAAGGAAAAAGACTATAAATTAAAATTAATCATTAAAATTTTTAAATGAGGATCATTTGAACTCCTATTAACTTTTTTGTATGTGTTGTTTTGTGCTGTACCATGTATGTGTGACATTTATTTTCTTAATAAAAAATTCACCTAGCAAACCATGCTACTCCAGACTGATGATGAGCAATGAGTCTTAAACTAGTCTCTGAGTGCTGGCTTTGCTGGGTGGAGGTGCTTATCTCTCCCTTTGAAAACATAAGGACACAGAAAATGTGTCATGGCCAACTGGAAATGGTGTTTCCTGGGGCTAAATAGCAGTAGCATTCTTCCCTTTTGTGGGACTGTCACATTAAGTTGACAACATACCATTACTTTATCATTACATAATAATCTTTATAATGATTTTTTTTTGGGGTTGGGGGGATCAACTATAGTTTATATAATTCTACAGTGCTTACGGCCATATCAAGTTGAAAACACCGGTTCTTGTCCGATTACCGAAGTTAAGCAACATCGACCCTAGTTAGTACTTAGATGGGTGACCGCTTGGGAAACCTAGGTGCTGTAAGCATATTTTTTAAGGCGTAGGAGTGGCTGCGTGGTAAGTAGGTTGCTTACAAACCACATGGTTCCGGGTTCAGTCCCACTACGTGGCACCTTGGGCAAGTGTCTTCTACTATAGCCTTGGGCTGACCTTCTGAGTGGATTTGGTAGACGGAAACTGAAAGAAGCCTGTCGTATATATGTATATATATATATGTATGTGTGTGTGTGTATATGTTTGTGTGTCTACGTTTGTGTGTCTGTGTTTGTCCCCCCAACATCGCTTGACAACTGATGCTGGTGTGTTTACGTCCCTGTAACTTAGCGGTTCAACAAAAGAGACCGATAGAATAAGTACTAGGCTTACAAAGAATAAGTTCTGGGGTCAATTTGCTTGACTAAAGGCGGTGCTCCTGTATGGTCACAGTCAAATGACTGAAACAAGTAAAAGAGTAAAAAGAGAGTAAAAGAGTGACTTTTTTCATACTCATAAGAAATTTTGTTTCACTAGCAAGACTTGACCTTAGAAAAACTCATATATATATATATATATATAAGCTTTGTTTTTGTAATTTGTTCTTTTACAGTTTGTCCTTTATAACTTTAAAAATGTGTAAAGATTTCATAAAAATTTAATAAGATCTTTGTCATACTTGTTCTTTGACAAGTTTCAGAAAATTAGATTGGAATGTTGAAACTGAATTATATAACTCATTTTCTAAATTCTCATCAATGCATGAGATGAGTTTATTAATGTACGAATTCTAACAGTAGAAAATGTTCATTCTCATGCCCATAGTGGTATAAGTTAACAATTCCAATTGTCACAGTTAGAAAAGTTCAATCAATTCTTATTTGTCTTTTTTTTTTTAAATTCATTAAAAATTTAATTTATGGGAGAAACAGATCTGTTATATTTTTCTTGAAATTTATCACATGAATTTCATCTGGTTAGTTAAAAAAGGGGGTTTCATTTACCTTGAAGTTCTTTTTTTTTTTTTTTTGTATGTTGAAGCAGACTACATCTGCATAATAGACTTTAAATTTAGAAATATTTAACCAATCTTTTATTGTGTATTGCATATTTCCAATATTATCGTCACCATCAACAACATCACCAACTGTGGTGCCTGATACACTCTGCTAAAAGCTTTTGCGTCAGCATGCTGTTCAGAAATATTAATTTGCCTCTTGGTATAAAGCTCTATACTTCACTAGCAACAGCTTATGAAGTAACAGAGGTTATGTTGTCCTAAAGAAAAATATTAAGTAAATATTGTAAATGTTTCAAATAAAGTGAATAAATATTTTAATTATTACAAATCGTGAATAGGGATAGGAGGAAAATTCTGATTTTGGATTTCAACGTCACTTTTATGGATAGAATGCCTTTCTTTTCCTTTACTCTGTCCTTAGTTTTTTTTGGGGTTTTTTTTTGTATGTACTAAATTTATTGAGAGCTCAATTTAATCAATCAAAAAACAGGAAATCAGATGAACTTGGTCAAGGACAAGAGTCATTCTCAGATCTAGAAGCCACTGTTACATCTAATAGGACTAACATGTCTGTGGCTATCATTTTACTGCTAAACATCAGACACACTCCTCATTGCATTTAATTAATCAAATTTTGGAGTTGTCATCCCTTGCTTTTTCTTTTTTTTTTTTTTTTTGCTTACCAAAATTAGTCAGGAAAAGATTTGTTCTCATCACTAATTAATTAAAATTACACAAAGGGTGTGATTTAAAATTTATTGGCATACTACATCAAGTATGTCTGTGTCCACTTTACTATAATCTGCATGAAGTGGTCGAGTCACACAGCTACTGTCCAAAGTAAAAAGGATGAAGTAATCAAGAGAAATGGTGAATAGAACAGATCTCAGCACTGTTTTTAAAGTTAATTGACCAGTTAACATTAATAGATAGATTTCCTGTTCAGTGGATAGGAAATAGCTAAGTAAAGAATCAATACTGTATTATTGGTATAACTCAGAAGTATAGTAGTAGCAATAACATTTGATATAGAAGTTCAAGTTTCATAATCATGGATTACAATGAAAAGTCACATTGTGTCAACAGATTTGATATTGGTTAAATTAAGTTGTTATTATTGTTGTTCTTTAGCCGTAGGTCAGTCCTGATTAAGACAATGAATGACCAAGACAACCAATAATCAAAGGCTTTACCTCCATGAACAGCTTATCTTTTATTCAGGTATAGTGTGATATATCCTAAGGACCTTTCTTAGTAGCATATCATTTGAGGAAGATTTAGTTGCTGTTCCTAGAAGATCTAACAGCAATGTATAGGCTCCCCTGTGAATTCGTAATTACATTAAATTAATATCAAGAAACATTGCTCTCCATACACAATTAGATTATTCTGTAGTATCTTAGGTTTGATATAAAAGAAGCCTGGATAATAAAGGCAAGAATACATCAATGTTGAGAAAATATGTTAAATTAAATTTGAATGTGAAACTGAACTTATAATTTGATTTAATAATGTCTAATGTGGTCAGAGATGATTATGATTACAACAACAATTCTCATCTTCATTATCACAATCTGCTCTATTTAGCTTTGGTCAATTCAGTTTGCATCATAAGAAAGTTAAACATAATGTGACTTTTACAGTCTAGCTTTGGCTTACTCATCCTAATATGTCACTAATTTAGGTTGCCACATCATATATATAGGACTTCTGTTGGCCAACTTTCACTATACCTCTGTACATGCATGTGTACAATTTTTTGTAGATGGCTGGCACTTGCTCATACTTGCAAGATTCCCCCTCTCCATGCTACTGTTGTTTATCCAAGAGAAAGGCCAACAATTCGGGTTGATACAGCTTAACACTAATGTCATCACTGGCATTACGGTCAGAATGCAAAGAGCCAAAACAGATACCATGAGACATCTTTCCTCACCCTCTGGCAGTTCCTCTGATCCACTGCTCAAGATTGGTACTTTTTATTGACGCCCCCTCCCTCCAAGGATGAGAGATGAAGTTGACCTTAGAAGGATTTGAACTCAGAGCATAGGGAGTCAGAGCAAATACTGTGAAACTCTGTTAATTCACCACCTTTCCATCTCATAGCTTATACTCAAATACATTGAAATATACTAGTGATTTGGCTGAAGCAGCTTAGAGCAATGCAAAGGTTAAATTCCTTTTACATAATAAAGTTGCAAGTTTTATATGTTTCAACTCTTAAACACGTTTTGATCATTTTTACAGTAGATGCACAGATGTTTAGTTAAAAAGTTTACTTTACCACTATTAGTTTGAGCTTTGATTCCACTGAGCAGTACTTTGGTTAATTGTCTTCTTATCTTAGGTTCAGATTGACCAAAGTTGTGTGAATGAAATCTGATTGATGAAAACAAAATGGAAGTCCATCTATTACACCATTTCTCTTCTTCTGTGGCTGGCTTAATCCATCATCTTGTTTAATGCCATCACCTGGCCCTTAAGTACTCAAAATAGAGATTATTCTGTTGCAAGAATTGAAGCCAGGCCTCTGTCTCGGGATAACTTCCTCCTGCCAGTCTCAGAAGCTCTGAAAACAGTCACAAGTGCTGCTCTTCCTCCTCTGATTAGGTCATATAAAGAAAAATATGTATATAAACACCAAACTGGCAATACTCAGTCTGGTTGGGCATTCTACTGCTGCCTTTTCTACAACACACACACACACACACACACACACACACACATACACTCTCTTAAATAAAGAGACATGCTTTCAAGAATTAGAAGATTGGAGATAGCAGAGAATTATACCAGATAGCTAAAAGAGAAGCTAGATAACAACTCTATTTTTCCAAGGGAAGAAGCAGAGTGAAAGAGATTAGCCAGTGTTCTACAGTAGGAGGACTAGAGGCATAAGGTGTTCTGGATTGCAAGACAGTACATCAGAAAAGAAATTGAGATGTTGTGAGAGAGAAGTGTGTATGGATGTCTAATGGTACATTTACCTTTTGTGATTCAGAAAAGAAAGAGGGATAGAATCATTATGGTGAAAGGTTACAAAATGAGGAGAATGCATGGGAGAAAGAGAGTCTTGCTAATATGAACCTGATGGAGGGACCAGCTGTTCTAGTTGACAGCAATATGATAGATAAAGCAAGGAAAAACCCTTAGTTCATCAGGATTTGCACTGTGATGTTTAAAATGTCTGGTAGAATGAGATGGCGATGATGACAATGACAATGGATAGATGGACATATGAACAGATGTGTTACATTATAGTTAATAAAAATTATGATTATTGTGACATCATTCTGATATATCATCCATATCTATTTTCTATAATTAGTACTCTTTTGCTAAAACCAGCAGCGGCACCAATCAGCTAATTTTCCGAAAGCTTCTTGCTTCTGTCTTGAATGAATGTGTTGAACATTGCGATGCATCATCTGCATCATTCTTAAGTATTCTTACGTTAAACTTTGAATCAACATATTTATTCTTGATCCTATAGTGGTTAGTGATAACTCGAACAAACTTTACTATTTTTTGCATTATTATTTATTATTTATTTTGTTATTTTGTTCCGGTTAAGCTAGATGGAGTTACACATGACATTTGCATATATTTCTCTAACATATGTCTTTATGGTTTGGTGGCCTTATTAGTATAAATAATCTTAACATGGAACTATTTTCTAATGAAGTACTCAACATTTATTTTAGTAAGATGATTTGCCCAAACACAGTCCCTGAGGCTTTAACTAATCAGTTAATGTATTTCTCAGCATTATATAAGCTGAATACTGGTATCAGGTCTCATTAAAAGAGATTTCATTTCCGAATTGTAAATACAAAATAGCAAAGCATGTTAGTGTTTAATGATATTCATAAAAGTGGTTTTATATCAATGTGTCTTGTTTATATAAAGTCATCAATTCACCAACAGAATGCAATAGACTTGTCATTAACCGTCACCACAAACATATTAACACACATATTGTACATATTTGCACATACATATGTACATACATACGTACATATATATATATATATATATATATATATATATATATATATATATAATATTTATACTAAATAGCCAATGAATATTCAATGGGTGGTACAACACTTTGTTAATTATGAATTCTGGTTTGTGTGTGTGTGTGTGTTTTTTTTTTTGTTTTGGTTTGTTTGTTTCTTTTTTACTATTTTACAAGCTTGCATTGCATGAGTGGGATGTTTTATGGGTTTTTTTTCCCCTTTATTATTGAAACATTTATTGTTTCTATCACTGACCAATCAGCCATGAAGTAGGAGTGGAACGTGCTTTTTTTCTGTTACTAAATAATTCAGAGATGCCATTTGCAAGAAAAAACAAATGTGAAGTTAATGTTAACATATCTAATGCATGTAGTATTTAAAAAAGCTATGCTACATAGGAATGAATATGCAGTAAGAAGTATCTTTACTTTCAAGGCAAGTTAAAAATTAACCACTCCACACTGTTTTTAATCCTATTCAGTAAGCTTAACTTTCATCAGTAAACTTCGCCTTCATCAGTAAACACAGCCTCATCAGCAACCTTAACCTTCATCAGTAACCTTAGCCTTCATCAGTAACTTTAGCCTTCATCAGTAAGCTTTAATCTACATCAGTAGCCTTAGCCATCATTAGTAACCTTAGCCTTCATTAGTAACCTTAGCCTCATCAGTAAGCTTTAGCTTCATCAGTAAGTTTTAGCTTTCATCAGTAAGCTTTAGCTTACATCAGTAATCTTAGCCTTCAGCAATAAGCTTTAGCCTTTGTCGGTAACCTTGCACTTTGTCAGCAATTTGAACATTTATCAGTAACCTTAGCCTTCATCAGTAAGCTTTAGTCTACATCAGTAGCCTTAGCCATCATTAGTAACCTTAGCCTTCATCAGTAACCTTAGCCTCATCAGTAAGCTTTAGCCTTCATCAGTAACCTTAGCTTTCATCAGTAATGTAATCCTTTGTCAGTGACCTTAGCCTTCATCAGTAATCTTAACCTTCATCAATAACCTTAGCCTTCATCAGTAAGCTTTAGTCTTCATCAGTAACCTTAGCCTTCAACAGTAAGCTTTAGCCTTCGTCAGTAATCTTAGACTTTGTCAGCAACTTGAACCTTTATCAGTAACCTTAGCCTTAATTAGTAAGCTTAATTAGTAATTAGCCTACATAAGTAACCTAGCCTTCATCAGTAACCTTAGCCTTCATCAGTAAGCTTTAGCCTTCATGATTAACCTTAGCCTTCATCAGTAAGCTTTAGCCTTCATTAGTAAGCTTTAGCCTACATCAGTAACCTAGCCTTCATCAATAACCTTAGCCTTCATCAGTAAGCTTTAGCCTACATCAGTAACCTTAGCCTTCATCAGTAATCACAGCTTTCATCAGTAACCTTAGACTTTGTTAGTAACCTGAGCCTTCATCAGTAACCTTAAATTTTGTCAGTAACTTTAGCCTTATCATATGTAATGATCTACTAACATAAGAGTCATTAAATATTTCTGCAAAATTAATTTATTGATCTCTAAAGAATTTTATTTGCCTATGTCAATCAATACACAATGTATATTACCTACCTAACAGGGATATGTACTTGGATATCTAGCGACTTACCTAAAATAGACTTATCTGTTTAGAAGGTGATTTAAATACTAGGAAAGGAATTTCTGATTTTTAATTTTGTGTTTTTTTAATTTTCTTTTATACCAAACACTTCTAAATTTGTGAACTCTTTGAGAAACAATCTAAGAGTGGTGCTAATATTGTACAGAAATATAAGATTTATTAATTTCATTTTCCACTTGTTTAAAAGGTATAAAAAAATTACTAATTCATACAATAAATTAATTCAGTCTTATTATTGTACTGGTTATTATCTGATTTACAATGCCAATCTGCTCTTTCCATGCCAGTTTCAAAGTTATTAGCAAGAATCTTTGAAGTAGTTGGAAAATTAATAAGGCTTCTGACATTGTTCATTATGTGAGAGTATATTTTATTTAGAAAAAAATGACTATATTATCCATTATTGCTGTTTCCCTTTCCTTTTTTCTCAAAAATATAAATTTGTGTAATTAAGAATAATATAAAAGTGCCTTGCTTTATAATTTTCATAATCCAACATATCAAACTTCCCATTTAGTGATATAACAAAAAAGATTTTCATCTCTAGAATATAGATTTCTGGATTTATTTCTTGAAAGCATTTCTTGTGGAAAAAAAAATTGTTCACAAAGTTATGTGCAAACTTAAAATCCCATACTGTTTATATGTATTTCTGTCAGTGTCTTTCAAATATTTTATTAAGAAGTCAGGAAAATTTTCAAGCATGAATAATTTATTAGTTGTCACAAAAACTCAGTGCCTGAACATCTTTTTTCACAGAAATGATTTTATAGTAGAAAAAATATCCTCATTAAATTTTTATAGAAGAATATAAGGCAAAAAATTATAACTTCATTTATTAGCAATGATATATATCATGCCTACTTGGAAAAGGGCATTAAATGATGACGATGACGACGACGATATATTGTCTTTTTACATGATTTAGAAGGACTAATGTATCATCACCATCATTTAGTGTCCACTTTTCTTTGCTTGCATTGATCAGACAGAATTTCTTGGGCAGATTTTCTACAGCTGGATGCACTTCCTGTCACCAATGCTCAATCGTTTCCAAGGATGTTAATAGTTTCCCTTTCATGAAAGACTGGTATGGTGATCTTATTTACAACCATCATCTCATTTACACACATATATATTATCATCATCACCATCATCATCATCATTTAGTGTCCGCTTTCCTTGCTGGCATGGGTTAGATGGTTTGACAGGAACTGGTAAGCCAGAGAGCTGTACCAGATTCCAGTCTGATTTTGGATTGCTTTCAATAACTGGATGACTTTCCTAATGCCAATCGCTCCAAGAGTGTAGTGGGTTCCTTTCATGTGTCACCAGCACAGGTGTTTTTACATGCCTCCAGCATCAGCCACAACTACAATTTCACTTGGCTTGATGAGTCTTCTCAAGCACAGCAAATCACCAAAGGTCTCAATCACTTGTCATCACCTCCATGAAATCCAACATTCAAAGAAAATGCTTCACCACCTCGTCCCAAACCTTCCTGGGTCTACCTCTTCCAGGACATTTCTTCACACAGCTGTCTTCATCCATATGCATCACATGACCATACCAGCACGGTCATCTCTCTTGCATGCCACACTTGATGCTGCTTATGCCCACTTTTTCTCTCACTTTATTGTACATACAGACTGACATTACACATGCACTATATATATATATATATATATATATGTTATCTTTTAGCTTTTACTTGTTTCTGTCATTAGACTGTGACTGTTCTGGGTACTGCCTTGAAGAAATTTGAATCAAATGAATTGATTCCAGTGCTTTTTTTAAGCATAGTACTTATTCTTTCAGTTTCCTATGTTGAATGGCTAAGTTATGGGGATGTAAATACACAAACATCAGTTGTAAAGCAGTGGTGGGGGACAAACAAATACACACACACACACACACACACACAACTGGCTTCTTTCAGTTTCTGTCTACCAGATCCACTCACAAGGCTTTGGTCAGCCTGAGGCTATTATAAAAGACACTTGCCCAAGGTGCCATGCAGTGGGACTGCACCCAGAACCATGTGGCTGGGAAGCAAGCTTCTTACCATTCAGCCACGCTTACACCTATATATATATATATATATATATATATATATATATATATATATATATATCTAGAGAGAGAGAGAGAGAGAGAAACACATATACAAGGCTCTGGTTGGCCTACGGCTGTAGAAGATTCTTGCTGAAGACTGAACCGTAGACTACATGGTAAGGAAAGAAGTTTCTTTACATAAATGCCTTTAAGGATATATTTTCATTCTTAAATTGCTGTCTTAGTAATTTATATATGTTTCAAACTAGATGTATTTATCTTAGCTGGATAAGTTATGTTAATATCAATAATAATAATAATAACAACAACAATAAAGATAATAATAATGGAGTTGTGGTAGATGACATGCTGGTGGTGTTTGTGTCAGCAGTGATAGTTGTGGGAGGCACCAACTACCAGCAATGTTAGTTATGGTGATGACAACAAGGATGAAAGCAATGTAGAAGAATTGAGAATACTAATAACCATTGTAATACTAGTGTTCACTATTACAACATAATCAACGGTGCACAGAACATTTAGTAGCAAAATGCTCAATAAACTTCAAAGCATTGTTAACAATTTGGTCACATCTGTTGTTGCCTATTTTTAACTGTTTCAGAGGATATAAGAGAAGAAAGTCATGTGATGGTATTAGGCTGCATAATGAAATAAAAAGAAAAGCACTACTGGAAGCTTCTCTCATAAAATCTTAACTGTTGCTACTGAATTACAAAGCATGAGTTTACTTTGCCAAGGATATTAAAAGTGAACTGCCATACAAATAAAGAGACATGTTATTTAATACTGGAAAGGATTTGGCCAATAAATCCTGGATCTACTATTATCATATGTGAATTTCAGGGGTTTTTTTTTTGCTTAAATAAAAAGGGGATCATTGAGAGGTTAGTCTTTCAACATAAATAAATTAGAATTTATAGAGGCACAAGTATATCTGTGTTGTTGAGAAGTTTGCTTTGCAACCATATGGTTTTTTGGGGTTCAGTCCCACTGTGTGTCACTTTGTGAAAATGTCTTCTATTATAGCTCTAGACCAACCAAAACCTTGTGAGTGAATTTTTGTAGACAAACTGAAAAACAGGCCCATCATGTGAGAGAGAGAGAGAGAGAGAGAGAGAGTGTGTGTGTGTGTGTGCATGCATACATGCATGCATTTATGCTTAAAAAAAGACAAAGCTCATGTTCACTCCATCAACTGGGGAAGAATATGCAGAACTTGGCATTTTTGTAGGGAAGAAAGAACTTGATGTGGTGGACAGCTTTGTGTATCTTAGAAGAATGCTTGGTAGAGATGGTACCCTTGATAGTGAAATAAATCAATGAAATCTAGTATTGCTTTTGAGAAACTTGAGATGCAAGTTCTGTCAGAATGGGACATCATGGCATGAAGCTCACTGTGTATGAGATCTATTCTTATAGCCCTGCTATAGGGGTACAAAATGTGGACAACTTAAAGGCATCATATCAAGCTGCTGGAAAGGTTTCATCAGCATTGTATCCAGTGCATCCTGAACATAAAATGGTATGCCCCTGATATTGTTGTACTTGAGAAAGCCAGCAACACTAATATTGAGCAAAGGATAATTTTGAATCAGATGCATTAGGTTGGTCATGTTGTCAGGATGGAAAATGAAAGGCTACCCAAACAGATATTTTATGGGAAGCTGATCAGAGGGAAAAGACCTCAGCATAAAACTAAAGAGTGGTTTGAGGATGTCATAAAAGGCAACCTTAAAGCTTTGGAGATTGAAATAGTTATCTGAGAGATATTGGCTGGAAGCTGTACATCATGGAAAGAGACTGTCAGTTACAGATGTGGCATCTTTGAGCAAAAGTGAATGGAACATGCTGTTTTGAAGCATTCGCTCTGTAAGCAGGACCCAAGACTACAAAAAACCAAGCAGGAATTGAGGTGTTATATGTGTGGATGATTTCTTCTCACAAGAGCTGGGTTTGTCAGCCATCTAATGTCACACGAGCCAGTGAGAAATCAAGCTGCTTGTGAGATGGTTCTGCTATCATGCACACTGTGTTGCATTTGTGAAAAGAGAAATAAGTGTCACATCTATGAATGTCCCTGCTGAATAAAAGCTGGTATTTAAAGCCACCTGCATGTACATAGTCAAGCAATGTTCAATGTAAAAATGGCACTCTTCTGACAACAAGTAGCAATCAGCATAACAGAGTTATTAGCAAGGGATTATCAATCCGGGCAAAATACCTTATTAGCTCTTTGTTATTACACCACGCTAACAATATTATTTAGATTTGTAAAACACTCTATGTAATCTTGTTGCAGGTTCTGAGGTTATAATTCATCACCATTCTATATTGTAAATCCATGGTTGTGTTCCAGTTATACTGGTTTTTAATACTGAGTGATATACAAGACAGGGCGTAAATAATGGTTATTACATATTTTTTGTTTATTGTATTAAATTTAACTTACATCTGTTTTCAGTTGTCATTACAGGTTTGTTATTTATTACAAAGTTCCAATAACGAAGTTATAATGACTACTGGAAACAGTTGTAAATCAAATTTACTTCAATAAAGGAAAATAAGAAATGACCATTATTTATGTCTTCTCACATATATATAGGTGGATTTCCTTTGGTTTCAACAATGAGGTTTCAGTTGTTATGTTAACTCTATTACCTGCTCATTGAATTAGTAAGTGGCTGAGCATTCCACAGGTACAGAGTACTCTCTTAATATAATTCACAGGCAGAATCAGCATAATATATGTGTGACAAGGCTGTACTTTTATATTACAAGTATTATCTACCCCACAGGCTTCTATATGGTTTCTGTTTACCTAATTTCATTCATAAGATATGAGTCAACCCAAAGCTATAGAAAAAGACATTTACCCAAGATGCTACATAGTGGAATTGAAAGTTGTACATCATGGTTGCAAAGTGAATAGCTTGACCATTCAGCTATGTGGCACCTATAACTTGTGTGTGTGTGTGTGTGTTTGCATTGAACCCACCTCTCTCTCTCTCTCTCTCTCTTCCTCCATTTTCTCATATACACTCATATACACACACACACATATGCACATTCAATCAATCATTAAGTATGTAGGTATGTATATACAGGGGTTGGACAAAATAATGGAAACACCTTAAAATTTCAAACAAATTTATTTTAATATGGGGTAGGACCACCTTCGGCAGTAATTGCAGCTTGAATTCTACGAGGCAAGGACTCGTGCAAAGTTTGAATTGTTTCCAAAGGAATTTTTGTCCATTCTTTCGCTAAAACATTCTCCAGTTCTTGTAGTAATGATGGTGGACTCTTCACTTGTTTTTCTAAAATCGACTCCTTACTTGTTTTGCTAAAATGCACCATAAATGTTCAATAATATTGAGATCTGGAGACTGTGGAGGCCAGATAAGATGTTCAACTTCAGTAGAATGTTCCCCATGCCATTCAGTAGCTGTGTGAATTGGTGCATTATCATCCTGAAAGGTTGAGTTTCCATCCAGAAACAGTTTGCAACCATAGGGTAAATTTGATTAGATAAGATGCTTAAATAGTCTTGACTATTAATTCTGCCATTGGGCTGGCAGATTTCCAAGATATAGCCCCCCAGATCATCACAGATCCTCCTCCATGTTTAACAGTTGGAAGAAGGCTGTCTGGGTCAAATACTTCTTTTGGCTATCTCCACATGTATACCCAGCCAGTGGTCAGAAATAAGGTAATGGATGACTCATCTGAGAAAGTAACATGCTTCTACTACTCAAGGGACCAATTCTAAACGCTTTGCAACATTTGTTTTTGAAAGTAGTGGTTTTCTGATTGCAGCCCTCCCATGAAATCCGGCTTTGTGCAGCTCCCAGCAAACAATTTTTGAGGAAACTGGGTTCTTGAGGTGGTCGTTAAACTCTGCAGTAATTTTGGGAGCTCTACTTTTGTGATCCTTTCTAACAATTCACGTAAGAGTCTGACAGTCCCTATTGGAATGTTTTGGTTTTCTTCTAGTGTTTTGTTTCAATGAGGAAGTTTTTCCCTCTTTCTCAAAGGCTGTCATTACTTTCGAGACACTACTTCTTGATACACCAGACATTTCAACTGTTTTCATTATGCTAGCATCTGCCATACGAGCACCAACAATTTGACCTCTTTGAAAGTCCGATAAATCTGTCATTTTAATGAATTTTAATTACTTTTTTCTGGTGATATCTGAAAAGAAACAGCAATTTTAGCAAAACATATTAAGCAAACTAATAATAAATCAAAAAACATAAAAATAAACAAACTTTTGACAGTTTTATAGATATTTCAAAATTATGATGCTATGATGCTAAGTGTTTCCATTATTTTGTCCAACCCCTGTATGTATACAGGTATATCTACACGTGTGAGAGAGACAGCTGTGTGTACATGTGTATCATACATGCATACACAGCTTTCTGAACTCAATATAGGTACATATAATAAACGGGTGCATTTAATTATTCTCAATGCTTTCAACATCAGAAATAATCAGAGTAAGGTTAAATATGGTGATTAGAGACAATATTATGGGTTACCTAACATTATTCTAGTTACATATAACTGCTTATTAGATATAACTACTTGTCAGATTGTACCAGCTCTTCTTTAATTAGCAGGTTCACAGTCTTGATGTTGATGTGTGCGTCTATAATAGAATAATGCTATAGTTTCCACTATATCTATCTTGAAGAAAACAATCTTATAACCTTCCTCAATAAAACTATAAACATTACTATTAAACAATAATGGTAACAGCAGCTGTGGTGGTGGCAGTTACAGCAGCGGTGTTGGGGGTCACCTCTTCCTCCTCTTTCTCTTCGTCCACTTTCTCTTCATCCACTTTCTCTTCCTCTTTCTTCTTCTTCTTTCCATTTTAAATTCACCTTCACTCCTGGGAATTGAAAATTTCCATTTAGATTTTCACAAAGCTCACACCACCTGTTCAGCCACCCATCTTCAATGCTATTCTTTCTCACTGAAATGGTTGGAATTATTCTCTCAAATTCAAGCATTGAATTTATTTTTTCCTATTCTGTCATGACTGTGCTTTAAATCTCTAGGAGTCTTTCATTCATACAACTTTTCTTGTGTTATTTTATTCCTTAATCAGTTCCTTTAATGAATGCTAAGTATTTGTGCTGAAGGACTTAAATATATAAATCTCAAAAACTGAGTATTGATTCATAATATATTTGCTATGGTTAATGCCAAAATTTTCCCAAATGTTCTATTCAATGAAAATTTCTTGAAAATTAATAACTTTCCCTCGAGTGTGGTTTATAACTATTACACAATTAGAACTCCTTTTATCAAATGTTTCTTCTGCGATTCTTGGTACCAAACTTTACTCATTTCAGTCAGGTCATTTATCATATACATACATATATATATATATATGTCAGTGTGCATATATGACAAAGTTTAAAGGATTTAAGAGTAATTTGAGTATATGATGAATCAGTTATAGTGTGCAAGAGAGAAAACTGCACTGGTATGATCATGTGATGCTTATGGATGAGGACAACTGCACAAAGAAGTGCTCATATCTAATTGTGGAGGGAACCTGTGGAAGTGGTAGACCCAGGAAGCTGTGGGATGAATTAGTGAGAAAAGATCTTCAGACATTGGGCCTCACAGAGGAGATGACAAGGGACCAGGACTTCTGGCAGTTTACTTGGAAAAGCAACAGTGCCAATGCTACATAGAAGTGCCTGTGCCACATAAAAGTGCCTATGTCAGAGTGCCACGTAAAAGCACCCTGTACATTTTGTGAAATTAGGAAGGGCATCCAGCCATAAAAGCCATGTCAAAACACAGTTGGAAATTGAGCAGCTCCTCAGTTGGCCAGCTTCTGTCAAACCGTCCAATTCAAGCCCACATGGAAAGCAGATATTAAATGATGATGATATATATATATATATTTGTTTTTTTACTGTTCCTTATTCCAAACAAGCATGGTTGTACTTCGTTTGACCTTTTTGTGTATGCTTATGTGAGAGAGATAAATATTTAATTCTTTTGATACCAATCCACCTGAGACTGCAGCTGGCTTCATGATATAAACTTGCTGTTTTGAAGTGGTCTAAATCAAAACCTTGAATCAAAATTCTATATTGATAAAACTTCTGTACAGCAGCTTAATAATGACAAAGTTATTTCACTAAATTCTTCACTACTTTCAAAATTAGTTCAGATTCAGTGTATTTCAGTGGAAATATGGTTACAAAAGGGCTAACATTATGATGTTCTTTTATTCTTCTACTCTTTTCACTTGTTTCAGTTATTCAGTTATGGATATTCTGAGGCACCATCTTCTGAACTTAAGTAAATAATTTCACTTTGCTAAAACAATTTGAGATAAATGGTGTCTCAGTATTCAAGTGTGATGCAGAGATGTTTTGCACTTGTTGTCTCCTATTTTTACATCCATCATCATCATGATACTGATGATGACAATGACATCATAGTAACAAAAGCAAAGGAAATTAAATATCAAGTCGTGAGAAAGAATTTAAAGACAATTAAAGCAAAGAACTAACTTGAGAAATCACCAGAGAGAACTGAAATGCACATTACTGCACACATGTGACTGATAAACCCATGCCTCACAGTAATAATAGGCAAGAAGGGGGTTATGGCTACAGCAGAAGAATCAGTGCTCCCCAACACAAAAGTAAAATCTCCTGAACGCTGAGACCCTTTGTTTAGTGCTCTACTTTTTAAATCATGATGTAAATGACAGATAAATCCTCCCTCAATAAGATGCCAAACTATTGCAGATGGTATTCTGAGATGTTGTGGTACCTATGTATAACAATCTGGTAAACTAAAGCATGGAGAATAGTGTGTTCTGCTCAGAAATACCTACAGCAAACTGGATGAAGCATCTCTATGAATAAGTCAAAAATGTATTTGAGAAGCAGAAACTGAAACTTGATTGTTTCATTGGCACAGCAAATACAAATGGTGCTTATTGATGTTTGGCAATAAAAGAAATATGTTTTCTGTTTGCCATGTTCATTGTTATAGGCACATCCTGAATCTTGCTTTCTAAAATAAAATGATAGATGCTGAACCACTCTGCAATGTCTTAGAAACTATTCTGAGCCTCTAGAACTTTCTATAAAAGCTATGCTAGAACAATTGCCTCATATTGTTAAAATATTACTTGACCTGATATAATGATCAAGACCTTAAAACATATATGAATATAAGTACATTATTGAATACTAGAAGCAATTTTGACTTCTTAATTGGATTGGTTGTGCTGACTTTTTTGTCTTTAGTAGATCCAGATCAACACCATAATGTGATGCAACAAGTTATTTACCTGATTCATGAGTGGTTGGCGTTAGGAAGGGCATCCAGCTGTAGAAACACAGCCAAATCAGACTGGAGCCTGGTGCAGCCTCCATGGCTTACCAGACCCTGGTCGAACCGTCCAACCCATGCTAGCATGGAAAACGTACGTTAAATGATGATGATGATGATGATGATCACACAACAGAATTTATGTTAGGAAAGTACACAAGTCATGTCTTGCTAATTAACCCTTAAATCATGATTCCATTTCCACAATGACATTATTCACAAACAAATGATAGGTATGCGATGGTAGTCTTTGATAGTTTGATTCACTGGTGCTTCCATTAATAAATTCACCAACCAAGGCTTGCAATCTTGGCTACCATTCCTCCTGTATCATTTTCTGTAGAGCATTCCTTCAGCAGCAAATGAAACCATATCTGAGGAGTACAATGGGTTTAACATGACAAAACAGCATAGCAATACTAAATATTGAATGAAAGTATGCCGACATGCCTGTTGTTAAAAATGTTGTTCAAGTAATATATATCTTTGCTGTTAAGAAAGACAGAAAACAATATTAAGTCTCATGTTTTCAGATTTATGCTATCTGTGCATTTGGTAATTGATTAAAAAGACTATTAAAAATCAGTATTTCTGTTTTTATCTGTATAAATTTTGGGCAACTTAACCTTCATCTCTTAAACAAAGAGCCCCATGTATTCATACTCTATACATGCACTGTGTATGTTGGAATGATATCAAAAGAAAATTGCTTGTTAGAACCAATAAGTTCTTTGTTAAGAGGAATAAAATATTACTTCTTAAGCTTTAGTAAAGACTTTTAATATACTGATTGGATAAGAGATAACTTCTAGACGTCTTTTTCAAGGGGCGTAACTTAACCCAAAGTAACCATAAATTCACCCTTATCTTCAGCAATACTAAATTATGGTAACCAAGAGATTGAGTTCTATTGGTAATAACACTATTATTTTTCCCTTTCAACATGTTCTGGAACATGAAATTGGCCAAACTATTTTGTTTATTTGGAATCATAAATCTTCTGTATTTATTCTACTTCAATGCCTTCTTTTGTTGTTTTATCATAATCCAAATTGATATTGATTGTTCTTTCTTCCCTCTGGACAAACTTACTAGAATTACTATTTGTTTTCACCATTATATTGATGCATTAAATGTATCACTAGATATACATATATATATATATATATATATATATATATATAACCACTTCTAAATTTCTTGTATGTGCCATTTTAATATTTTTCAAAAATATATATTTCAGGTAAACTAGATGTGTTTTTGGTTTCTGGGTTTTTTTTCTTTTTTAAAGAGATTTGTCTGTTTTTGTCCCACAGATTTGTACAGAATATTATTAGAAAATATGCAGAGAAGATTTATTGATATCTATCAAAATATTTTTTTATTGCCATTGTTTCCATTGATGCTGTTAACAACTACATATAGAAGATTTATCAGTTAAATTCTGTCCAAAAATTTCAAAATAAAATTGCTAACAGATTTAATATACATCTTATGACTTCCCAAGACCATAATAACACATCTTTCTCTGTTCCCCACCCTACCCCTCTGTCTTGGGTGTGTATGTTTAGCTCTTTCATCATCTGAAGCCCTTTATTATTGTTTTCCACAAGATAATGATCATTTCTCAGTTTTCTTTAAGTTCTTTCTTTTTCTTTTCCAAAATATTTCTCCCATTTGAAGTTTTATTGGGGGGCGGGGGTCTCTCAAAATGTGGTTTATATATTTCTATATCTCAACTTTAATGCAGGATGATAGTTTGGCTGCTCAGGCAGGTATATAATTTCTTTGTAATTATAGCTTTTGAACTGATCCTAACTTACATACAAAATGCTTCCTGAGTTCAGTTTCTCTGCTGGGGGTGGGGGCATATTATAAATGTATTATTCAGAGTTAAAGTTTGAGTCTTCTTACATAACTGAGGAATTTAAGTTGATACCTTCAATAACAGCAACACAAATACATACATACATACATTCATGCATTTGTTCATATACCCATACATATATTTGTGCATATAAACTTACATATACACATAATTATCAGTTTTACAACCATCTTTTTCTATGCTAGCATGGATTGGTTTGGACTGCCATAAAATATATTAACACTAATCTCAGTCCTATTTTATCTCATTCATAAGTCCCAGCATCTACAAAGTTGATCTCACCACTTACTCCTACACTGTCCTTGGCTATCTCTTTTACTCTTTTACTTGTTTCAGTCATTTGACTGCGGCCATGCTGGAGCACCGCCTTTTAATCGAGCAGCTCGACCCCGGGACTTATTCTTTTTGTAAGCCCAGTACTTATTCTATCGGTCTCTTTTGCCGAACCGCTAAGTAACGGGGACATAAAAACACCAGCATCGGTTGTCAAGCAATGCTAGGGGGACAAACACAGACACACAAAGACACACACGCATATATATATATATGCATATATACGACGGGCTTCTTTCAGTTTCCGTCTACCAAATCCACTCACAAGGCTTTGGTCAGCCCGAGGCTATAGTAGAAAGCACTTGCCCAAGGTGCCACGCAGTGGGACTGAACCCAGAACCATGTGGTCACACAGCCACTCCTACGCCTACGCTATGGGTATTTTGTATCACTAGTTTATGTCATATTTTCATTTAAGCCCATACTATTTATTTATATAGCATGATCATACTTGTGCAATTAACTCCCTTGTGTACTTTCAATTCAGAAACTGAATGAAGCATTCTTTCAGTTTACTCAGTTACACATTCTGGCATTCATGCACCCACAGCAACAAAGAAAACAAGCCAATTTTGATATTCTGTGTCTTACAATGTGAGCTAGGCTTGTTTTTGTTGTGCCATTGGCACAAGAGATGTCGACCTATTGAGGAGGACTAATAAACCTCCTCTCTGCTGTATCAGATCTTATTCAGCATTACTGTTCTCCAAGACAGGTAGCCTGCAATTCAACCTTTAGAAGACCACATTTCATTCAAACATCCCATTTTTTACATGTTTTTTTTTTTTATGACAGAATATTCTGCCTACTACCAATGATTTTACAATGTAGTGGGTTCATTTCGCTGTGCAACAGGTAGTAGAGAAGTTGTCCTGTACAAGGATCAGTTCTTATTTGGAGTTACTGCCTTTTTAAGCCTGCAACATGACATGCAGAGTCCACATCTCAATCGTATATTCCACTATGTTGCGTGTGGTGGTGGTGATCTGTACCTTTTTATTTGTTTGAGTTTTTTCCCCTTATATTAAGGGAAGTACATAATTTGTTTCATTTTTTTAGTGTAACTTTCTATTTCAAATTTATTATTCACCAGGTAAAGCACACTATCATACTGTGAAAGTTTAATGATGACAAACAGTTTCATTGTCAAAAATTCAAATTTACTAAGGTTGCGATAGACAAATATGTTTCATCAGAAGTGAAATTGCCTTTTCCTTTTAAACTATTATTATTATTTTCAGCATAATCATAATTTTTACCTCTACTTTTTTCCATGCTAGCATATGTTGGGCCTTTTTGTGACAATGTTTTAAGACTTGATGCCTTTCCTAGTCACCTCCTGTCATACCATGAACTTATTTGAAAAACTGAGATACACATAGTGTTGTTTCTCTTGCCATAAACTACACTTGAATTAAAGGGACACAAAAATAATAGTTGGTATTAGAAGTAGAATTGCAAGTTCAGACAAGTAGTCTCTTGGTTTATATAACAACAACCTTAGCTGATCTAGCAATCCACTATTTTTTGTGCTAGGGAGAAGACAGAGCTGATATCCTTTAAGAATATTTATCTCTACTGAGATAGATATTTTTTAATAAATTTTTAAATAATATTTGCTTATTTTGTATGTGCCTCCTAAAAATGGTACTATTCACATCAGTTTTCTCCATCTCTATAGAGTTAAGCGATGTTGTTTTGTGTGTGTATAACCATTAGATTATCACTCAAACCAGACATATGCTCATCAGGATGTAGTGTTCTCTCTTCTCTTATTCCAACTTTTCCTCTCAGAAAAGAAAGCTTGCTAAGATATTCTGCTGTATGATTTTCAATGAAAATCTTCTTAATGTATGATAATCTTCTTAATCTTTGATAAGCCATCAATGTTAGTCCTTAAAACGTGACAAATTCCTGTACCCTGATAATCACTGTCACTGATAACCTAGATAAATTTACTTTTTCCATTAAATGTAGACAACTCTTTTCACATTTTCTTTCTTTTTTTTCTTCTTTTTTTTCATATTTCCCAGTAACTTATTTACTTGCAGCATTTGATTTTTGGTTTTATTTTAACATCAAACATTTAACATCAAACATGTTGACACATTAGCTTTCATATTCTCTAATCCTTGAATATACAAAACCTACTTAAGAAATGAATCTCCTACATAATTTTATTGCTATCATTTTCAATAAAAGGAAAAAAAATCATACTAGATTATAGTTTATATTTCCATTTATTGTTGAGATTATTATAATTTTTTTTAAAAACTCAATTCATCTTTTTTTAAATGTTTTAACAAATATCATAAAAGTTTATGTCTGTGTGCTGAAAAGTTCATGGTCTGACTATAAAGGAGCAATGTTAGAGCTGTAAAATCTTGCATGCATTCATTTCAACTCTGATAACTGCATTCTTTTTTTCCAGCTAAACTGACATCCGACTGTCCAAAGAAGACTTCATAAGTATCTAGTAACAATGTCTCTTTAAAATCAACAAAATTTGGCATCATGGTGTTATCAAGTACCTTCAAAAATGGGTTTAATACCCCCACCCCAGGACATTCATGCTGACATGGTTGCCATATAAGGAGATGACTTGTGCAAAAGTGGGCAGCTGAATTTAGGTGGGGAAGGGAAAGTCTTGAAAGATGAACCAAGGTCTAGAGGTCCTGCAACTACCACCACCAACAAAAACATTGACCGTGTTCATCACATGGTGATAGATGATAGGCAATTGACAATAAATCAAATAACCAATGCTATTAGCATATCCCATGAGAGAGTTGAGAATATTCTGCACAATGAACTTGGCTTGATGAGAGTCAGTGCTCAGTAGGTGCCACGTCTTCTGACACCTGATCAAAAGCACATCAGGCTGATTATATCATGGGGAAATCTGACATTGTTTCAGGCAGATCCAGCTGGTTTCCTGGAAAGTTTCTTAAGCGAGGGTGTGTGTTGGGTTCATCACTTTGAGCCAGAGACGAGACAATCCATGCAGTGGGAACACCCTCCTCATCTGCTCCAAAGAAGGCCACAATCATTTCATCTGCAGGGAAGCTGATGGCCTCGGCTTTATGGATGCAAAGGATGTTGTGTTTATTGATTTAAGCCAACTCACTAAGGCAGTTATAAAAGACCAAACTCCCTGAGAAACTGAGGAAATGGGTCTTGTTTCATAAGGACTATGCTCCAGTGCTTTGTAGTTTTCCAGACCATAGAAAAACTCTTTAGACGAATTTAGTGGATGTGTGGTAAGAAGTTTGCTTCCCAATCACTTGGTTCTGGGTTCAATCCACTGTGTGGCATGTTGGGCAAGTGTCTTCTGCTATAGCCTCGGGCTGGCTAAAGCTGTTGCGTGAATTTGGTTGACAGAAACTGAAAGAAGCCTGTCATACACGCACACACACACACACATAAATATCAAACAATGAGAATGAGTGCTCAACAACATATTGGTAGATAAAGATTCTTTATTTGTCTATTAAGGCTACATTGGTTTCATGTTAAGGGTGTTCATCTTCGTGTGTGTGTGTGCATGTCTCTGTTTATCCTCTACCATTGCTTGACAACCAACACACAACTAGTGTTGGTGTGTTTATGTCTGTAACTCAGCCAAAGAGATTGATGGAATAAATACCAGGCTTAAAAAGAAAATCAATTACTTTGATTAAAGTTCCTCAAGGCGGTGTGCCTCAGCATGGCTGATGCAAGTAAAAGATAAACGGTAAGAGATCCTGTTTATTATTCCTGACAGCTGGATAAACTAAGACATACAGAATCAAGTACAGTGTCCAAATACACTACAAAATACCTACAATAAATTTGAGTTAAAGACTCATGAGCTTGGTACCATGTTCATTTGGCTGCTATACTTTTATATTATTAACACCATTTGAGAATTTTCCTAGTTTTAAGCACTACCTTTGCAGAAATGAGACATTTTTGGTTTTAATGATTTGCTGTGACCAACACTGAATACATGTTCAGTGTGTATAGTGAGTGATACTATACATAATATGAACAGATATTGGGATTATCAGCTAAAAAAAAAAAACCAACTGAATATTTTATGAGAAACTAATCAATAATAATTTATTCTGATCCAAAATTTCTCCAGTTAAACATCTGTTAATATTAGTAAAATGCTTCATTTCAAATAAATTTTTTAGTGATTAAAGAAATTTTTTTTTTACAATGATTGCAGCTAGCAGTGTGAAAATAACAAGGATTACCATATCTTTCCTGTTAAGGAGACTGTTAAATAAATGAATTGTGTTTATGTGGGTAAGAAGCTTGCTTCGCAACCATGTGATTTCAGGCTCAGTCCTACTCTGTAGCACTATGGGCAAGTGTCTACTACTTTAGCCTCTTGCTATCTTGTGAGTGGATTTTGTAGGCAGAAACTGAAAGAAGCCCATTGTGTGTATGTGTACACTCACAAATATGTGTATATATACATATATGTAGAAGGGATTATAATCCGAACTGTGTCCTTGAGAAGTATAGCTTTATGTTCCAGTAATCATGTATGTATGTCAATGTTTTATTTTGAATGAGAAACTCATACATATAAAATAAAATTCCTGATGAATTATAACATTTGCTGAGTAAGTATGTAGTAAAACAAATGCTGGAATATGTAGTCCTGTTTTTTTTTAAATGCCACATATTCCAGTCTTTGTTTCAATGTATGTGTGTGTGTCCTTGCTGTATGATGGTTGTAAATGTGATGAGTGCCATTTTGTCCCAATCCAATTTGTTTCTGATATTATTTTGCTTGGAGAAGGTTGTGAGCTGGCAGAATCAATAACATGCCATGCAAAATGCTTAATGACATTTTTTCTGTCTTTACATTCTCAGTTCAAATTCTGCCAAGGTTGACTTTTCCAGCCATCCTTTCAGGGTCGATAAAATAAGTACCAGTTGAGCACTGGGATTGATGTAATTGATTTCACTCCTCCCCTGAAATAGCTAGCCTTGTGCCAAAATTTGAAACCATTATTATCTTGCATTGAAACATGTGGGTTGATAACAGGAAGGGCATCTGCCTCAACAGATTCCATTTGACCCATGCATTCTTGAAAAAATGATGATATTATATATTGTATATCGTAAATAATGTTTACATATTTTATGAGATTTCAGCTAATAAACTAATAATAATATTACCAACACATAACAAGATAATGAGGGAACCGCCATGTAGTTACTCAACAAAATGATAGGGTGTAAAATGAGGGAGGTTTGGCTGCTGGAAAAATGCAGTCATATCTCTCTCATTTCACACCCTACCACAAGTTACATTAAACAGGATGGTTATGGTTGGAAAATCTTTGTTCGTAGATCTACTCAATTTGGATTGGCATGGTGTTGAACAGATATACTATTGAACCCCCACAAAATCCCTTTCATATTGAAAATTAATTAAAACGCACAGACAGTCTACTATTTCGAAATTAAAGGGCTAAGAAGTTAGTGAACTAGTTGGTAATAGTGTCAGAATTGTGGGACTGAGAATACTTTCTTCTAGTTCTGTTCTAATACAATATTTTACAAGCTTTGAATAGTAAAAGTTGCTACATAAGAGAATCCCAAGCTGTTGTGGAATTCCAGCTCTTGGACTGATACATTGTGTAAATTAGATTGGAGTTGTTTTTAGATGGTCACTAAGTAGAACAATCCCTCTTGAAAACAGGATAGTGTCCTTTGTTCAAAGATTTTGTATTAGCATTTAGAATTATAAAATAAATTCTTCATTTTTTTTCTTTGTATGTATGTGTATGTTCTATGTATGTTAGACAAACCTTCATGTGGTGTGTATCTTTATAAATAAACATGTATATTTTCACTAATGAGCAGATATTTTGATATAATCTAGTATGTTTTTGTTATCATAAAAAAATAACACTTTAGAATATATTTTCCCTACTAACTTTGACTGGTCATATCTGCAAGATCTCTCTCTCTCTCTCTCTCTATCTCTCTCACTTCCTTTTTCTCTCTTTATGTATTTATTTCTCTTGAAAAAGTTTTATCTCCTTCTTAGATCAGGTCAAATTACTTTCCTCCATATCTTCCTTAGCCTACCTCTGTCTTGACTCTCAACAGCCACTAACATCCCGTGTATTTTTAACTCTATCAGCTGCTTTTTTATCATTTGACCAAGCCTCTTTGCAAACAGCAGTTGAACCCCTATTTGGTAGTATATCAGCACACGCAACATATGTATGCACACACACACACACACACACACACACTTTTGCTCAACTCAAATATTTTAGTGATTTCTTGTGATATCTCTTAGAGCAGTAGAATCATAAACAACTTCATTTACTGACCCTATACAAGGGCATAAGTACACATTGCACTAAAATACAAAAATACAGCTCTCTATTATAGAGCAGCTGCCAAATGCATAAACATTTTAGACTGCACAAAACATCATCTGATTAATTGACAAGCTTTTGCTCAGTAATATACCAGGGCATTCAATTCCTTCTACTATTTCTATAATAGCCTTTATTTCTTCAATTATCAAGCTATGTACCAAGTAATTCACTCAACCTCTGCTTGTCACTCTACTCTGTCTTGATCACAAACACCCATTGAAATAATTCATTCAAATCTTTATCCCTGAAATTACAACCTTCTGGATTTTTGTGCTACCTGTCTCCTCCAACATTTCCCATCTCCTCCAAGCTGAACGTTATCCTCGCTTCACCAAACTCAGAGAGCCTGCAAAGACTTCATAAGGCACTGGCTTGCCTTTTCTTTAAACTAAAATGTAAAAAATAATAATTCTTTTAAATTAATTAATTATATAAGACTAACAGATGGCACTTGTTAATAATTAAAACCTCAAATAACTTATACTCAATCTATAGTGAGGACTTGCAGCGTACACAGTTCATGGATAGGTATGATATCTTCCTGATTAACTATACAAGTGACTAGTTTGTATCCTACTCCACCAGATATTTTAAGCATCTCAGCAGTAATTCCTGATGGACCACGACTTTCCCTACCTTCATATCCTCAGTTGCTTTATCTATCATTGCTGTCAGCTTGGATGGTTAGTCTCACTGTCGGATCCACATTGAGAAGACCCTCTTTCTCCCAAATAGTCTCCACATTTAATAGTCTTTCATGATAGTCTTTCCATCCCACCAATGCTAGTGTGGAAGACCAACATTAAATGATGATGATAAGTTACATTTCCAAGCCTCTTTTTTCAGAATCACTAAGAGGAAGCTTACTATTATCCATTTGCAAACACTCCTCATCCACAATATCTCAATTCTCTTAGATATACTGTCTTGTAATCTGAAACACCTCACAACTTTGATTCTCATGCTGTAAAACATTGTTAAATCTCCTATTTTCTGTTTCTCATTTTACCATGTAAACCTGTCACCTAGCCTTCCTTCTGACTACCTGATATAATTCTCTTGCTACCTCCACTTTTCCAGGCTTTCTAAGCTTGTCTTTTCCTTTTTATAGCTCTGTCTATCCCACTGTTCCATCACCATGTTACCCTCAGTAAGGCCAGGACTTTGCACCAGCCACTCATTTGATCTGAAGCCTTGGTAGTTTGTCCTATGGTAACTTTTCTAGCTGCCCTCTATACCATACATCTCTAACTCCTCTTCATCAAATGCTTCAAGAAGAATTCCTCTAAATTTCTGACTGTTTGCTGGTTACTTTGAGCTTTCATATCTTCCTATTTGAAAACAGGTTTGTTTCTTTGAGTCCTTTTAACTCAAAGTTCTAAGTCTGAAATTACTAGCCACTAGCCTATGTTGGATTGAACATTTGTCCCAGAGAAGGATGCTTGCATTTGCAAGCATCTGTCTATCCCATTCACTGGTGAGAATGTTGTCAATCTGACTTGTGTGTCCACCAGATTGATAAATGATCACATAGTTGGTTAGATTTCAGAAGTTGGTGTTGCATCACAGAACTCCAGTAATCTTGTTAGATCTAGAGCCAAAGCTGTAATCTCCATACACCTGCTGAATACCTTTGAATTGCTACCCAAAATGTCTGTCGAAGTTACCAGTCCAACCACAATAATAAAATTACTGTCATTCATCATTAATGTAGTCTGTAAAATTGTAGTCTTTTAAAATTGGTCCTTCTGTTCATCTGGCCAGTCCAGATTGTGAAGCACAGACACATCTATGTATATATGTGTGCAAGTTTATGTATGAAATATTTGGAAATTATTTCGGTTAAAAATTCATGAACAAGTTTAGTGGCTGTGTGGTCAGAAGCTTGCTTCCCAAGCACATGGTTCTTGGTTTCAGTCCCACTTTGTAGCAGCTTGGGCAAGTATCTTTTTCTATAGCCTAGGGTCAGCCAAAGCCTCGTGAGTGGGTTTGGTAGAGAGAAACTGAAAGGGGTACATTATATATACATGTGTGTGTGTGTGTGTGTGTGTGTGTGTGTGTGCGTGTGTGTGTTTGTATGTCTTTCTGTCAGCACTACACATGCTGAACATTATGTGTCTTGTCATTTTAGGAAGTTCTGGAAAGGCTATAAATATCAACCTCACCCTGTTTTGACTTAGTTATTAAAAAAATAGGAGGGGGTGGTTAAACAGGCTTCTGAAGTGCAATGTGAATTTTTTGTGGCAAAAATTTATCGTTTTCAGGGCTTTTGAAATAATTACTGACAAAGGAAGAAATTTATCTTTAGACTTGACACCAAGACTGCATACCTGCAACAAAAGGAACTCCATTAAAAACACTCAAAAGGTCAGCTGATGGTATTAAACTGAGCAATGAAATACGTCTACCATATAAAAACAAGAATGATCCCTCCAGTGGGCTATCACGCAGTTTTTGCCTACTAAATTTTACTCACAAGGCTTTGGTTGACCTAATACTATAGTAATGGGCATCTGCCCAAAGCAGCCCACAAAGAGATTAACATGAAACCATATAACCAAGCAATGGCCACAAAACCACACCCATGGATTTCTTTTCTTAATTGTAATAAAATAGCCTTTTATCTTACATTGAAATTATCTCTGGTCAATAATTTAGATGAATAAAGAAAGAAGAGACACACAGCTATATACATACATATTTAGCTTCTCCTTGATCCATTGTCAAAATGATTGAGCTTCATAATTTTTCACGATCAAATAACCAGTTTTATTTACAACTACATGACACTAGTAACATCCAGTTCCTTTTATGAAGGTGTTTAATTTAGCACTATTATTGTCAGATTTTGCAGTCCTGTTGCTGGCTACAATGGCATGTGTTCTTACCTTGCTGTACCTATTCACAGCTAAATGGATTGGGTCATTTCAGAGTCAGTTAGCTGTCTTAGACACATCATAGTGCTGGTGACAGAATATGAATCACTGGCATCTTATCTGGTTGTCTGGTAAAATATACTTTCAACTCACTCATCTGCGTTGTCTACATGCATATACAAGTAAATGTAAGTTAACTTCTACACAAAATTTCCTTGTTTCAAAGTGTTAACTGTTGCACACACATACACACACACATGTTTTGTTTTATTTATTCATTTTTCATGGTTCTAATTCAATTCTACCAAACAATATCTTAATCGTAAATTACATTTACTTTTAAAACACCTAATTTTCACTTCTACTCCTTCTCTATATAGACAGATAGATAGATAAACCAAACAATTTTACTTATTTGCTCTCTCCCCCCCCCTTTCTCTCTCATATATGTGTGTGTGTATATAATGTACTTATGGCAATAATATAAATTATTCATACTAGCAAAAAGACCTCCCTCCGGGTGGTTTTCTGCTAGCGACTCGATAATATTTCCACATTTGATTCCCAATTCTAATAATTTTTATGATATTTTACATCTAATTATTTCTTTGTATAATAGTGCTCACTTGCTTAGTAAATATTGCTTTCATTATTTTATCAGTCAATCTGTTATATATATTTAGCATTAATAATTGGTAGAACTTACATAAGTGCGCATAGATAGCTAGATGGACGAATGGACGGATGGGGACACACTCACACTCACACATACAAAAGTCTGGTGCTGTGAGAACACATGGAAATGATTCCTTACTTTTACAAATTTACCCAAATTTAAAATGACCTAATATAACTATATTATTCATTTGGCATGTGTTGAAATATGCCAAAACAATTTAATTTTACACAAATATATGTTGTTTTACATATAATTTATGTGTTAATTCTATTTACTGAAACTTGCTAAAAAGCATATTTTGCTTTATAGTAGTATCTCCTTGTAGGCACAATTGTCAGTAATCATACTGCTTCCATTTCTCTCAGCCAATATTTTTACATTAGCATTCTTTTGAACTCTTGATAATGCAACACACAGCTGACCATGTAAGAAGAATTGTGTTGGAAGATATATTCCAATTTGTTCAAAAGTCTGTCCCTATGCCTTGTTGCGTGTCAAGGCAAAAGCTGGCTTGACAGGAAATTGTTTGCATGTAAATGTGAATAGTAATTCCATTTCTTGAGATACGTGTGGTATTCTTGGGATTAGCAAAGTTGATCCTGCATAAGGACCAGAAGCAACCTCAACCTCGGTAACATGATCATGTAAACTGACAATGATGTAGTGTGTTCCATTGCAATGTCCATTAGTAGCATCTAAATTTCTCAGAAGCATTATGCATCATTTTTCTTTCAGTTTGAAAATGTGTGGTGGAAACCCTGATAATGGAAGTTTGCTGATGAACTTAATTAGATAGAGTTTCATTATAAACTGTATTTGAGCTCTTATATATTTTTAGCTCACCAGGGATCTTGGTCAACAGAAAATCACCCACAAATTGTGCTGCTTCTTTTATTGGAGTAACAATGGTTCTATTTGCAAACCTCATAGGGTTTGTGAAGTTATGTTTTTAGGTCAGCATATACAAAATCACAAACGTCATTGGGTAGGTTGATTTTGAATTCACCTAGGCTTTGTTCAACAGAAATGTTACCGTTTCTTACATCAACAAGGTAATTAGCAAACTCTCTTTCATCAGAATGACCTTCTGTAAGAAGTCTTAGATTGGTTGTCAACTCTACTACTTCCACATGAGTGCAAAGAAACGATCTCTTTAGTGTTGCATCAACAATTTGTGATTTAAGATCATTATTTTGAAGTAGAATATTCTCCTCACAAGGTACTCTAACCTGTCAGTCATATGTAGGAGAAACAGAATCATGTCTACATCTCCATGCATATTCAGGCATCTGTTTCAGTCGCTTTGCTCTGGTTTCATCTAATTCAGTTGCCTGTCTTTCTCTCTACTGTTGTGCCTTTGCTGCTAAATTTTCTTTTTCAGTCACATATTATATATAAATGAAAGCTCATTAAAAACTATCTTGTTTAGCTTGCTAGAAATAGCAGCAATCACATAGTTATTATTGTAAGGCTTATAGTGTTCCAAGTAGCCATACGAACAAAATCACTTCTACATTTAAAAAGAAGAAATTATACCAGTATATTAAAAAGTTTTCATTTTATCAAAAATATTTATTTAACAAACTCCAGAAACTGATAATATTCTTGAAATTGTAAGGCGGCAAGCTGGCAGAAACATTAGCACGCCAGGCGAAATGCTTAATGGTATTTCGTCTGCCGCTATGTTGTGAGTTCAAATTACGCCGAGGTCGACTTTGCCTTTCATCCTTTCGGGGTCAATTAAATAAGTACCAGTTACGTACTGGGGTTGATATAATCGACTTAATCCATTTGTCTGTCCTTGTTTGTCTTCTCTGTATTTAGCCCCTTGTGAGTAAAGAAATAGGTATTTCGTCTGTCTTTACCTTCTGAGTTCAAATTCTGCTGATGTCAACTTTGCTTTTCATCCTTTCAGGGTTGATAAATTAAGTACCAGTTGTGTACAGGGGTTGATCCAATCGACTGCCTCCCCCCTCCTTCCCCAAAATTTCATGCTTTGTACGTGGAGTAGAAAAGAATATTCTTGAAATTGTTCCTCGTATCTAAGTTATACAGTTATTTTGTCTAATAGCATGCATTCATTCAACACAAAATCACTTAAAAATTATAACAGTATATTAAAAAAATTTTCATTTTATCGGAAATATTCATTTAACAAACTCCAGAAACTGATACTATTCTTGAAATTTAGCTTCGTATCAAAGTTATATATAGCTGTTATTAAATTATCATTAATGAAAATAGAGGTGAGTGAGAATGAGAGACTGTTGCAAATAAAAATGTAAAATGTTGCCTGCAACGAATTAATAGTGTTTATTATTAAACATTAAAATCTACTCTGCAGTGAATGCAATGAATATTTAAATTTGCGAGAATAGGGAGTTTAAAAACTTCAATAAACTTCAGAAATCGAAATTATAGGCAATTTCTTAGATCATGAATTTATAAAAAATATTTCCAGATGGTCAAGCTTTTAATAATTGCTTTCTTTTAGTACCTTTAGTAATTGTTACATACCTAGTTAATAAGCAGCTTTGTCCATTATAGTATAGATTGTCCACTTCAGAAAAGCTTCAAAAATACAATTGCATTTTGTCATAAAAGAAAACAGAATGTTATAACTTTGATCATGTTTTTTCAAAAATTTTAGTTCATTGCAACAAATTTCTTTCTATTAAGAATTTATATAATATTCTTTATCAGCTAAATAAATGAAAGGAATGAAATCAGAAGGTTATATAGTTAATCCGGAGTACTTTGGGAGTACTTCGTCTGTTGGAAAATAGTCAAATTTAGTTCACTTGTCTTTTAAAGATATTTTTACTCATTACTATGGCAGAATTGTTCGAATTTTGCCTATTTGACCTTCAGAGATAATATGGTTGCTTAATTGTAATACTAGCCTGTGTTTACTGCAACAAAATGGTAAATTTGCTTTTCAGGCTTAACAAGGTTTCTCAGTAATACTGGTAGTATTATATTCAGAGAACTGTCGTGTTAAGTCATTTATCCTTCTAAAACATGTTTCTTCAGTGTTACCTAATCTTTATGTTAGTGTATTGTCACTAGTCATTCTGGCATCAAGTTAATTAGTGAACATTATTACTACTACTACTACTACTACTACTACTACTACTACTACTACTACTACAACTACTACTACTATTTTGGAACTATAAAATGTTGGCTTTTTAAAAACTATTTTGTACTATTTGTATTTTTACCTTTCCTATTTTTATTGAATTGCTGTTCTTTTTAATTTCTATTTTATTTCCTACCATTCTAAAATATGAGTAGAGTGTTAAGGAAAAATGAAAGAGGGGAGAAAAGATAATATTAATTCATTTTGCAGCTCTCTGTCTCTTTCTTCTGTCCTCTCTTTACTTCATTTACCTTTGGTTTTCTTCAATATGTTTTCCTATCTAAATCATTTCTGATTATTGCTTCTTCCTTTTATTTCTTCCTCTATTTCATATAAATTTTATCTGGGCTTGCTGCAGGTGCTTTCTGATTAATTACTCATACATACATACATGCATACATACATACATGTGTATATATATATATACATATATGTATATATATATGTGTATATATATACATATATATATATGTGTGTGTGTATATATATATATGTATATATATATATATCTGTATATATACGTATATATATGTATATATACTTATATATATTTGTATATGTGTGTATATATATATGTATATATATGTGTGTGTGTATATATATATATATTTATATTTATATATTATATATATATGTATACATATATATATATATATATATATATATATATACATATATATAAAATCAAAATAAGCAACAAGGTAATGCAGTACGATGGTTTCATGTGACTCCATTTAATTGAACAATGCCATCATTACATCAATTAGATGTAGAGCAATCTTCAGCTACACAAAGACATAGAATTTAATTAAATTAGAACAGATGGACACATTAGTAATATACTAGCGTCACACAAATGGCACCCATGCCAGTGGTACGTAAAAGCACCCACTACACCCACATATATGTACATACACAGAGTTTTTTTGAAACTGAAATTTTCATGCCACTTTGATCTTCAGGTGAAAATTGTTACAATTAAGTCATGTATTTATATCCTTCACTGTTTGTGTGATCTTGTGTTTGTATTTGTTCATTGGTTTACATTTCATGTTTATCGGTTGAGTGCTGTGTCTCCGGCCTTTTCATTCATTTATTTAATATATGTACATACTTATTACATACAACCAAAAACCTATTTTGCTTATTACTACTTGTGCAGTTCGCAGTTCACAGTTCATCACTTGTTTCTCAGTTACCTTCCTAAGTATTACTGGCATTTATTTTATGTATTTCAAAAAATGATTTTTTTTTTCTTGTGGATGAGAAAACTGTAAAATATTCAGTCTGCTTGGTGTCCTATAAATTATTCCTAAATACATAAGATGCTTTTTTAGCATATCAGCTTTAACTATATTATAAACTCAAGTTACCCATGAGGCAGTGAAGGAGTCTCCATGTTGCTGATTAAATTACTAGAAATGACATGCAAATCCACCTCAAATTATACTCTATCATCTTCAAAATGAAAAGGAGAAATTGAATAATATAATCCTAGATACATTATTCTTGAAAACAAGATGGAGTAAGTGTCCATAAATGCAAAGCCTTTGATAATAGGGCTTATTTGGGGCTTAACAATTCGTGTTACCCATGTTTTTATCTATTTACTTTATAAATCCATTAAGTTAGCTGCATTTCTCTCCACAGAGTTATATAACATATACATCATGATGTCCATAATTTTATAAACACTAAGTTTCCCACTTTCGTTTCTCCTCTTTACAGATGGTGTCATCCTTGTGGAGCCAGATTACTTAAAGGATCGCAAGGTCTATGCTCATATCTTAGCTGCATTTCGCTATGGCAGAGAAGATTTGGATGTCTTAGGACTCACATTCCGCAAAGACCTCTTCCTGTCATCTGTACAAGTGTATCCACCACCAAAAGACCAAGAACGACCTTTGACACGACTCCAAGGAAGACTCATCAAGAAGCTTGGTCCAAATGCTTACCCGTTTTATTTTGAAGTAAGTATTCTATTTCAAATTGTGCCATTGTATTTCAGCTGCTACCAGATATATTTTTTGTAGCTTGTAAATTTCTTCATATTCACTTGATTATTTAAAAATTATTGGTGTGGGTGCTGGTGCCACATAAAAAGCATTGGTGATGGTGATTCCTGTCAAGCCATCCAACCTATGCCAGCATGGAAAATAGACATTAAATGATGATGATGAAATGACAAGTATTGAATTTTGACATCATAGTGAACACATTAAATTAAAAACTTTTCCTTTCATATGTTTAGATTTTATAAAATCAGTTGTTGCATTGGTGCAAAATTTAGAAAAGGAAAACTTTGAGTTAGAGTAAATGAAACATTCTTCCAGTTACTTTTTCTTAGCAGATCCATTTCTCATTCAGCTGGTTTTGTCCATCCAAAGCTAAACATATTTCTCTACATCTTCATTGTACATTATAAGACCTAAAGTGGATGATTCTTATATTAGAAAGCATCTCAGTAGAAGCTCCATAGTTTCAGATTCTGTACCACAATGATGCACAAGGACTGTGTCCACAATTGTTGTGTGCCATCTTGGCCCTATCAGCTTCTTTTCTCAGTTGATTAACTCTTTCAACACCAACCTGCCTGAGACCACTTGTTCTATGATAACAACTTCATATTTTAAAGTAGTATAAAACTGAATTTTTTTTTTTTAATTCTTTTGTAATTTACATTCCGAACATTAGCTTGATAGTACGAATTAGTTTAAATTCTTTATTATTCTCAGTTTTAAATGAAACAATGGCTGTGTATTTCAACAAAAATATTCTTTTCTACTCAAGGCACAAGGCCTGAACTTTGGGGGGGGATCGATTAGATTGACCCCAGTATGCAACTGGTACTTAATTTATTGACCCTGGAAGAATGAAAGGCAAAGTTGACATCGGCAGAATTTGAACTCAAAACGTAAAGACAGACAAAATACCACTAAGCATTTCGCCCAGCGTGCTAATATTTCTGCCAGTCCGCCACCTTAATTTCAGCAGAAATATTGTAAATAAAGAGTTATGGCAAATGGTATCTGTTCAGTTGCCATCATTTCCTCTGTTATCATGTGTGGTATGCTGTTGTTTCTCCCCCACCCCACACACCCACCAACAACAGAGGTATCAACCTCAATGGGAGTGACACATTTAAGGACACTTTTTCTTGACATCAACTGAATCTGAATGCATATTTGTTTGAACAAAGGATACTGTTCATTTATTTTGTGATGATGATACTCCATCAACACTCACTGCTAAGTCTATAATGACTGGCAAGGATATTCACACCTGTCATCTTAGGATCAGTATATACCAGAATACATGAGATGCCAGAGTTCAGAAGAAATCAATTGTTGATCAAAGGCAGCCTCTGATTATAATGCCTTTTATTAACAAGTGATTTGCTTTACTGATACTTACTATCTACTCTGAGTATTTACTCACAGTACATGCCTGATACATACATACACACATATATATACTAAGTTGTTGACATCTCTCCTGAAGGATATTGGGATTTAGCTCTTTAGCATTTGAACTAACCATATCTGGCCCAAATATTCTACCTGTTTTATGTTGAAACTGGCCAGATCCATCTTCTTTCACTTACCCTACAATATCATTCTAAAACTAAACGATCGCATCTTCAAAATCTTGAAACTACAAGATGCTACATGAATTAATTTTTTTAAATGTATGTAAATAAGCATTACATTTGATAAATTAATCTGAATGCTAAAGGGTTAGGCTTCTAGGGCTACCATCCGCAGGAAGACAACTCTGTAGTTGAGCATTGATCGAATTAGAAGGAGATGACTTTTTTGTTGCTTCACAGAGCCAAGAGTAACTTATTTCAGCTGGTTATAAATGAATAATTGTAATTTCTGCCTTACACTTCTCTCATTTGGTTTAGAAAATATGTACAGCTTCCAATTTGCAAATGTTTCTAGTTCTATTAATTCTTGCTAATGTTTGTTTTTTTTAAAACAATTCAATCGAAGTGAGAAAAACAAATGTTACATTTACTTTCCATTTTGAATTGCTTATTTATTTTGCAATGATTCAGGCTTGCTAATGTTATAATATACTTCATGGTTTTCTTTCTGTCTTCAGTTGCCTCCTAATGCTCCAGCTTCTGTTACTCTGCAACCCGCACCTGGAGACACTGGAAAAGTAAGTACACAACATTGTTTTCATATTTTAATCTAAAGAAACTAAATTCACTCCTAGCTTGCTGCTGTAATTCTTTTTGACTAAGCAAAGAAATGGATTTAGATGTAGAACAACTTATTCTACAAACTCAATCCTATGTAAACAGAGTGGAGATGAAGTGATTGAGCACTACCAGTGCTAGAGAGATTGTTGTGTCTTCAACAAGACAAAACTAAAGGGGCCTCTTGATCCCTTTTGTTTTGTCTTGTTTTCTCTGCTCATTCACCAACAACTTTACAGGATGTACAGGATCAGCAATAGTGAAGTTTCCTTGTGCTTCACAGAACAATGGGGTCTTCTCTGCTCAATAGTGTCTCCATTAATTCTGGATAGCATGGCTAATAGCAGGATAAAAGAGTGGGTGATTGCAGAAGCTGAACTGCAGTGAAGTGGAGAAAAATAAGAGTACAAAATGAGGAAACAAAGTGTTTGGGGTAAGAGCATGGAAGAGGAAGGAGGAGAGAGAGAAAGAGTAACAGCAGAGTAAAATGAGAGAGACAATAGCATAGGATTAAGAGAGAAAGGTACTAATAGAAGCTATGTATTTGCTGACAAGAAAGGGTGAGTTAGTGATGGATGGTTTTAGAAATGGTTGATGATAAAAGTGTGATGGATGTCAATTATGAGTGACCTAGGAGAAAGAGAGATTGGCAGCTAGAAGTATAGGAGGGTAATGTTCACTGGTAAAAAAAAGTGCCAGTGACAAACAATCAAGATAGTGACGATAAGTGATTGATATTAATGAAGGAATAACCTGAGGAAGAAGGATTATTGCTAACAGTGCAAGGGAGTAAATAAAAGAATGTATTAGATGCCAGCAGATTCGATACAATTTTCATTATTCAGGCAACATGACAAGAAAGTGAGGTGAGTTGAAAGAGATATGGATAGTGGTAGGGCAAGTGGTCTAAAGTTTTCCTTCATTTCATAGGTAGCATGGTTCAGCAAGCAGGAGAAAGGGAGGTGCTAAAGAGATGAGAAGTTATTAAATAGATAAGAAAGACAGCATATGAAGATAGAAAGCAGGTTCGAAATGGGCAAATTGCCCAGATGTAAATAGATATTATGTATCCCAGTCTCCATCATTTACCCAGCATTTCATGGTACATTTTGCCATGCTTTCATAGGTGGTTAGGTCTTCTCCCATATTGCACATTGTCGGTTGACAACAGGTCTTGGATTTTTGTGGTTTCTTCACTGTTTACAATTTTCTTTAAAACAATTTTTTAATGTATCATAATAGATGTAATTTTTGATGCTGAATTCGAATTTGTTATTTATTCCAGAAAAATTTTTCAAAAATGTTACAGGTGTTCAAAGTTTGATAATTTTCAGAATTTTCAACCAATCAGAAAACAGCATGTTCACTGCTTCTTCTATCATCAGGGAACAGTGGGCATCAGCATATCAGAACATTAAACTAAAATTGTTGATTATGAGTTCCATCTGTTGTGAAAATTATAGAACATGTGGTGGTTACACTCCTTGTATGCATGTGCAGCATCTTTCATTACTATGGAAACAGAGTTATTTGCAATCAGCTATAGAACACGCGATGCTTCTTTGCTTTGGTTACTATAGAAACAGACTTCTTCACCACGATGATGTCTAAAATACTCATTTATGATTGGCTAAAATACCCAAATTTTGCAAATTTTAAAGGTTAATAACTATTTATCTTAATTATGGATTTATAGGAAAAATTAATTTCATTTTCATAACTAGTATACCAAACTTAATCCATATATCAAATTTGAAAACAATTGGAACAAAATTGTAAACAGTGACGAAAACCACAAAGATCCCAGGTCTTTATTATCTCCTTTTATGAGATGCATTTCTTTATCCACCAGTCATTCTCTATACACATTGTATGTCTGTATCTGTGCAGTCTTCTATATTGTGCTTATTATCCCTGTGCACAGACTGCTTATGAAGTCTATCTTCTATGTTAACCTGCCTGTGATCCCACTATGGATCCTTGTGCACCTATTATTTACATTAGGTACACCATGTGAAATTTCTGCCTATTCTTTCTTGCATGTTGATCAAGGCCATTTAAAGTGTTGGGCTATGAGGTAGTATCAAGAGGTTACTGGACTAATGTTTAATTAAGAATAACTTATTTACCTAAGTTTTAACATCATCTCCTTTGAAATAGTCACCTTGAGCAGCAGTACACTGGTCCTAGCATTCCTGCCACTATTGGAATCCAGCCTGGAAGTCATTTTCTGTAAGCAAGTCAAGGACCTTCTGCAACCCACTCTGGATCTTGACAACTGTGTTAAAACGGTGACCTTTGAGCTGCATTTTCATCTTGGGGAAGAGATGTTAGTCCACAGGTGCTAAAATTGGTGAATAGGGTGGGTGTAGAAGGAACACCATGTTGTTTTTAGCAAGAAATTCACAAGTGAGGAGAGCTCAGTGAAGAACCCAATTCTTTGCACTCCACAAATTTGGGTGTTTTTACCAAATGTCCTCCCTCAAATGCTTCAAAATGTTGCAGTAGAACTCTCAATTGACAGTCTGGCCCTGGGCAACAAATTCCTGATGCACAATACCACATTTCTGGGGGTGACACTCATGGCAGGTCTTCCAGATTGCTCATCATCTTTCATTGATGTTCTTCCACTTTTGAAGCATCCATACCACTTGAAATATTGCTTACAACCCATTGGCTCATTACCGTAAGCTTGCCAAAGAATACTCAATGTCCCTGTAGCAGACTTCCCAAGTTTAGCACAAAATTTGTTCCTGTCAATGACAAAATCACAGACTATAGCATACATGTGCTCGCAAAAACACAAATTTCACAACTTGCAAAGCAAACACAATGATGTCATTTGGCACACTGCCTCATGAAGGTTACTGCTAGCTCCCACTGCACATGCAACCATGTTGGCATGCTACTGAACTAGTCCTGGAACTGTTTGATACTACCTCATATGTGGTAAGAAGTTCACTTTATAACTATCGGGGTTCTACTTTCAAACATGTTGCATGGTACCTTCAGCAAGTGTCTATTACTATCACCAGTGTGAGTAGAGTAGAATATGATAGAGAGAAACTCTGTGAAAATCATAACACACACACACACATATATATATATATATATATTATATATATATATATATATATGTATCTTTTTTCTTTCTTTTTTTTACTGCTATATATTAATGGAAGGTGTATATGAACAAGAATTCAAAAAGAAATCATGTTTTAATAAAAATGCCCCAATATGGCATTTGTTCTACCTTGTGACTTTCACCAATAGAAATGGGGTGAACCACTAATTGGCTCCTCATAAACATTTAAGCAACAATGCTCTTGTTCAACAAATAAAGAATTTGACCAATACTTAGGTTTATGAAAGAAAAGTTGAAAATAGAGACCATTTCCCAATAGAACAGATTTTACTGAGAATCAAACAGAGACAATGGAGGAAATACTCTTTGTTCTGAGAACCCACCATCCACTTCTGTGTCCATGTCTAAAATAACTGCTACAACTATGATGTAAATGTTACATACATTGTTTTTACCATACTGGTATTGGCTGGTTAGATTTGCACTTCATCATCCTTGTCTGCATCACAATACTCTATATTTGTTTAATACAATGACTAATGACTTATTGATCATTGTGTCATTAAAAAATCACAACTTTGTGTATGCATTTGTCTTGTGGACTTTGGTCTCTCCATCAGTTTTCATTTTCTAACCGTTTGTTTTATTCACAGCCCTGTGGAGTTGATTATGAACTAAAGACTTATGTAGCTGACCATGTGGATGAAAAACCACACAAACGGTAAGTACGAATTTGATATGGAGTTTGTGTCTAATGAAATTCAGCTTGATGGAGCTTATTCCAATCTCATTTACATCTACTATAAATAGTGAAATAAGTCCTAGCACATTGTAACCATGATAGCATTGCAAATAAATGAAGCATTCATTATTTTTCTCAGTGCTACTCCTGCTTACAGCGGTACCTTGTTCTTACTCTGTGGCATGTATTTACTGTTAATCTGAGTTATTGTCTTGACTGTGAACACTATGTATTACCAGTAGCAGAATATGAAGTGTTAACCGTTCACCTGCTTTTCCTGTATATTATTAACTGTCATCAGATTAATATAACTGTTTGATGTGAACCCAGCAGTCAGCTATCTCTACCCTTTCTTTATGTCCAGTTATAAGTTTCTTATTGGAGTCTTTTATAGAAGTTTGTTGAAAGTTACCATGGAAATCTTTAATTTACTGGCATCTTCTAAAGATGAATTAAAGTTGGTATATGGGGGAAAAAAAGAAAAGGAGAATTGAAATGTTTCCTTACTAATCTTTAACTTGAATTTTAGTTACAAAAGTCAGACAAGTTCTCTTAACATGATAGGTTTCTTCCATATTCTAGAAAATGATGACTTCTATGTCATCATTTTCATGCACCTTATTCCATAGTCTTAGATGTTACTAGGGTTCCATTTCTTGTTTTGTGGGGTCTTTTGTGATGACCAAACAGCATCTGGTTGTGAGCATGTTATTCTGTTTAAGCATATGAAACAGAGATAGAGACAAATCAACTTCAGTATTTGACTGGTGCATTCATTTATTTTTTATCAAACTCAGAAATAAAGGCAAAGTTGACCTCATGAGGATTTGAACTCAAAATACAAGGGACAGGGACAAAAACCACAAGCCATTTTGTCTGATGTTCTAACAATTTTGCCAACTGGCTGTCCTCCAGATCAAACTAGTTATGAAAAAATAAAACTTAGTTTAGTACGCTTCCCATCTTTCTAACACCATTCTCATTTGTATTGGTCAGCCCTTTATAGCATTTAAACCAGCCATATAAAGCCAAAATACTGTACCTGTTTTATATTCATACCAACTAGATCCAGCCTCTCACACCTAACCTACAATGTTAGTTTAAAAATAAACAGTCACATCATCAAAATCTCAAAGTTACATAATTAATTCAAAATAATGGGAGTAAATTAAAAATTACATTTGATAGAATAAACTGAATGCTAAATGATTAATATTGATTTCTAACATTGGTACAAGGCCTGAAATTTTCATAGGAAGTATATTATTGATTAAATCAACCCCAGTACTTGACTGGAACTTTATTATTTGAAATTAAGAAATAAAATCAGAAAACTAAGATTAAACTAGCTGAAACTAGAGCAGCACATCTGGAACCAATTGGTGTATGAAGGTATTGGAGTGTTGCTGTTTGTAGCCTTTTCCAATTAAATTATTTGCATCTCACAAGAAAATTATTAAAATTTGCATGAAAATATGAGACAAGTTTAAATAGCCCTCCTCTGCATTTCTTTCTCTCTCTCAGACACACACACACAAACATAATGATGTATGTATACCTCACGTTCTATGTGCATAGAAATACATACATGTGTATATCTCTCCTTCTACATGTGTGTGTGTGTGAAGTTTCTAGTTCTGAAAAGCATGTGGAAATGAAAATCAGTGTATCCAATATTACCAAAATTTACAACAGAATGTAGCCATCAAATTTCTGCAGATTACACCCAAAATTTATCACCCAAATCCTAAACTTTCCCTATAAACTGTTTGCTTATATTGCCTCATTAAATCTAATGTTCCCTAAAGACTTTCAGCTGCTTTCCTTCTCTTTATTAGAAACTTTCAGTCTACTATCATCTCTAACTATATACACATATGAAATACACAGAAATACCCTATCATCACATTATCTTCCAATGAAAATCTGACAATGTGATCATTCAACAATTCTAAAACAAATATTTTTATTACAATAAAATTGTATCACCCCATGCCTTTATCACCCGATTGGCTTGACAGATCCTCCCTTACAAAGATGTGAGAACTCAGTAACCAATCCCAGCACACTCACCTGGAATTTGAATTCTTAACACTCTAAGCACCAGAAGCTACATACTTTCTATAAAGCCCTATTACTCAACTCCGTGGAATATTACATCTATATCTAGCATTTGGAACAACATTTAGATGAAAGTCATTTGCTTGCTTGGTATACTTTCTTCACTGGTGATAGAATGGCAATGTTGGTTGAGAGTTGGACAAAATGTGTTGCTGTGGTTAGTTACATCCCTTTACATTGCAAGTTCTAATTCCGCCAAAGTCAACTTCACCTTTCCTCCTTTCAGGGTTTATAAACTACCAGTTAGATATAATGTACTGTACCATCCCCAAGAATCTTTGTCCTGATGCCTATGTTAGAAATTGATATTTTTCCTTCATTGAAAAATTTCAATTTTTAGTTCAATGTGATGGTATACCTTCTTATATATTTTTATTTTATTTCTTATATAGATCATCAATAAATTCTTGTATCTATCTTTATCAATAAATATAAATACCCTTTCTATAATTACCCTTACTGCTACAACAGAGCCTACCTCTCAGTACTTGACTGCTGCAACATTTCCACATAAACCATCTCATTACTTCTGCAGCTCTGTTTCTCATTCCTTGAATTATATTTCTATTATACTTCTTTCCCCAAACCCTACATTGAACATTACACACAGTTTCTCTGCCTATTCTCTATAGAACTGTCTTTTCTGTCATATATTCATGCAGTATATAAACTAAATTCCATTAATCTTAGACCTTTATTTCCTTCCTGAATAGTGTCTTTTAAAATTATACCTGGGAGAAAAGTTGTATTAATAACAAAATCTCAATAAATTGCAATAATCATATTGCTTTCTCTGCCAGAAGTTTTGACACTAAACAGGCAAACATTGAAATGATAAATTCAACTATTCTTTCTGATCTCAGCTCAATAAAGATAAATGTGAAAGAGGATATATGTTGGTATGCTGTGGGATGAAGTAATGACTGTTTCATCTTTAGCTATCTCTACTAATCTCTACTTCATGAACATGTTTGCTTTTATTTCCTATACAGATCATCAATAACCTACCAATCCCTGCCTCTATCCTTACCAATAAATATAAATAACCTTTCTTCCTCTAACCTGCAAGCTTAAGTGAGAAAAAACGTTTTTTCTTTTTTTTTTTTTTTTTCATCATTATGAGGAAATGGAAACTTTTTCTTTTGTTATATGCAGCATAAAATCTAATAAAAATAACAAGCAAAAGGAATGTTATTAATACATTAAGCTAAAAAGGTAAGAGTTAGAAAAGTGTATCCAACTGTTATCCGTGTTTTAATATAAAATAAACAAAAACAAAAAAAAAGGAGTGATGCCCACCAATTTCATGGGGGAAAAACTGATCAAGTGACACAAAAGAATATACATGGAACATTGTATTAAACAATGAAAAATAGAACACCATAGTATAAACATTATATTTTATTTGAGAGTAAACAGGGGTGTGTTATCTCTCTGAAAATATTATCATCACTTTCTGTTATCCATCTGAATATCAATTTATTGTAAACCAAACAGGAGGAGGATTTTTCATTCAGATCTAGTGTATTATGAATACTTATTTTATGGGGCGTTGAAAGATAAAAGAAATAGTGGAATCCAGCAGAATTTAAACCCAATAGTTATGATATATCAAACTAGATACTGCTTTGACGGCCCTCACCATCAAAATATCAGTTTAATTTCATACTACTTCACTTCATTAATCTAATTCAAAGTTTTGAGATGGTTTTTTTCCATATTACTTTGACCATAATGTCGACATGTTATGTAATACTTTCTAAGCATGCACACACAATCAAAGCAAATGATCACCAGAGAATATATTCTATAGCATATGAAGAAATCAATATTTTAAATATCTTATATATTAACTGGACATTGAAATTTATACATGCAAAAATTTAGTAATCTACATCCAGCTGGTTACTTTTAAATATCATCATAATGTAACTGAAAGAAGAAAGTTTATATTAGGTTATGTTTGTAATATTTCAGTTGTATGGCAAAAAAAGGGGAGGTGTTTGTTCTTGCCTGTGCAAATGTGCATTATTAGCCATAAGTCATAACAAGACATTTGTCAGTGAAGGAAAAGTTGATCTGAATGAATAAATTATTATATCCAAGACAAAACTGGAGTGGAAGGCTGTTAGAATTCCTATAAAAACTTGTTTACAAAGTTAAAACAATATTTCACTGAATCTCGATTCTCACAGAAGCTGCTTGTTGATTGCCCGATACTGCTTTTTCAAGAACTATTCAAATTCACACAAATTCTTAAAGAAATTTTTCATCATCTCCTGCCATCAAGAACAAAGGTTCTGTTCTTATCATCTGTTAATCAACTTCAAACTGCTGTCACTTTTTGTATTAAGAACAATATCCACTGTATAAGGATTCTTTGTCTTTTCAGTTTTCTGTAGCCATTTTATTCTCATTATTTTAATGCCAACAGTATTAATGGTTTCTTGCAGAACCAGCAGTAATAATGGCAGATAAAAGGGAATATTCTTTGTTGTACTCAATCCACTGTGATTGTCTTCACTATTTTTTTTTAAACTTATATTGTTTAAAATCTGCTGCTGCAGGAAGTTCTTTTCAGAACATTTATAAAAAAAACATGTGTGTACATATACACGCAAACACAATTAGTTTGCTTACTATGAATTTAGTTGTGAATTTTGTCAGTTATGATGTTGATCTTGAAAACATTTACTAATTCTCTCTCTCTCTCTCTCTCTCTCTCTCTCTCTCTGCTCTTGTTCTCTATTTCTCATCTTCCTTTTTATCCATCTTGCCCCTCTCTCTCTCACACACTCACAGTACACAAATATATTTAAGAAAAAGTTATTTCCAGTGTTATTACACAGTTTGCTTCGTGTCTTTTCCTTCTCTCCTGGAACAGAGGGCTGCATCTATGGTCTCTGCTGGTCTGTCAACATTAGTGAAATAATGCAGTTGATATTCTTCTTGAATAATTCCAAGAAAATCATGACCAGGAAGAGAATTCCAAAAGGTTTATGATCCAGAGAACTGGATATAGTGGGCCTTGGAATGTAGACTCAATACAGGTGACTAGAGGAAGAGAGGCAGTAGATCAGATGGCACAAGATCAGTCAGTGCTGAGGAACTGAAACTCCTGTAGTAGTAGTTGAATAAGCAGAATGTGTAGACAGCATGTCTATTGGTCAAACTTTGTGCCAATCTCAGTTGAGTAGCCTTTTAATGACAGGAGCCAGCCAGCTAGGTAGATGACTATCCCAGGCTACTGTGTCTATTTTGGCAGGGCTTTCACAGCTAGATGCTCTTCCTAACACCAACCACTCTGCAGAGTGGACTAAGTGCTTTTTATGTGGCACCAGCACAGGCAAGGTCAGTCTTGGCATGGTTTTTACAGCTGGATGCCCTTCCAAATGCCAACTACCTTACAGTGTGGGTTGGATGCTTTTTACATGGCACCAGCACCAGCAGGGTTACCAAGTAACTTGCAAGACAAGGAATTTTTAGGGGGCGGGGCATTGGAGGAGAAAATCTTGGTCAGATGATGAAAGGTTAGAGTGTGACAGAGAAACAGAGAGGCAGAAACAGATGTCTTGCTATAGAGGAGATACATGGTTATCAAGCCAGAGTGAGAGAGGGAGGGAAAGAGAAAGAGAGTGGAAAACAGCAAAAGTGCAAGAGGGAGCAGGAGAGAGACAGTGGTGAAGTGCCAAAGTATACTCACAAGTAACAGAGATCAGAGCATAGTTGGGATGGTAGGGTAAAGAAGAGAGAGATAAATGGTGGGAATCGCCAAGGCATGCCCTCAAGGTATGGGAGTCATAATATACACAGCCAGGTATTGCCAAGAAAGTGCAAGTTGGGAGTAGGGATTGCAGTGATTGATGAGCGATAAGTAGTGTGTGAAAAGGAAATGTAAGGAAGAAAAAGATGCATTTAGAAGAGGTATAGTTCGTTTTTTGGGGTAGGGTGTGTGAAAAGTTTGTTGTTACATGTTGGTGGGAAACAATACTTCTAGCATTCAGTTTTGCTGACATGAGCTGGTCTTCTCTAGAACCTATATATATATATATATTTATAAAACTTACTTGGAAATGGATGCGTGGTGTTCAATCATATAATAATATAAATATATATGCATACATACACATATATATGTACATACATATATTTGTATATACATGCATATATGGGCACAGGACACCACAGAACGTAAACAACAAAATAAACATAAAATATGAAAACAACATGAAATGCAAAATATGAAAACATGGAATACAAACCATTTTTGCAAACAATGAAATAAACAAACGGAAAACAAGACAAGCAACACGAAAAAATGACCCTTCATCAGTTGTTGGCTGTTTTTCTACTTCGTATGTTGAGTATTTCACAACAAGATACGTTTTCGACATAACACTTGCTCCTGCAAAGCAAATTAAATAAAATTTGGGATTTTGCAGAGGGTCAGAGTTGGTAGCAAAAACAAGACAGTGAAAACAGATAGGAAGGGCTGCTAAGCCTAGATGAATTAAGTTGGTGAACACAGAGAGACGACTTCTGACAGGATACAGACAAGAATGTATCCAATCCCTGTGGCTGATCCCCTATCAGGTAGCTTTTAAGCTAATATATAGCTTTTAAACTACTGACCCCCAAATGGGAAGATCTGCAAACAGATCTCTGACTTGTTTTGGAGAATTTGTTGCAATTGTTTCCTCCAGAGTCATATCCCAATTATGATCATATTCGTCAGAAAAAAAATCACCAAAAATAATCACTGGATTTTGCAATTAATTTCAATTATTCACAAAATTTATTTCCAAGTTATAAAAATTGTCATTATACAAAGCAATTTATTGCAAAAAATCATGTAAAAAACTGCCCAAAACAATCACAGTAATGAAAACTTGGGAATCTAAAATTTCAGGATTGCGGGTCTGGATTTGGCCTGGAATGTTTTTAATTTACTCATGGAATTGGCCTGATTCCAAAATGGTATGATATGTTGGGCTACGGCCTCTAGGAGTAAAGTTGAAAAAGTGTGACACACTGACATTCGCATTTATTATAATCTTGTAGAATATTGTGCAAAGTTCATCCACAGTTACCAGCTATCTGATATCATTATACAATGAAAATGCTCCTGCTATTGGGTATACAGGTTGAGAATGCATTGAAACATTTGTAGTGATTTTGAATAAAGAATGTTGTTAAATTTATTTTATTTTATATTTTTATATATATATATGTATGTATGTATATATGTATATATGTGTACATGGATACACATAACTATTGAAACTGAATGTTATCCTTCTTTTTAATCTATTTTTAATAATTAGAAATTCATTGCGGCTTGCTATTCGAAAATTGACTTATGCTCCTGAAGAACCAGCACCGCAACCTAGTGCTGAAAATACTAAAGAATTCATGATGAGTCCAGGAAATATGAAGCTGGAAGCCTCTCTTGATAAAGAAGTAACATTTTCCATTCCTTGAACATTTATCTTGATAATTATGTAATCCAATACTGTTTTTCAGTGCTGTTTAATTGATAAAAAAAAATTACATCTCATTACATAAAAAGTAGGTGAAACCAAGTTATAATTCTAGTTCAATACTGATGAAATGTATGTTATCAAGCTGAAAAAATTTTAAGAATGACACAAGCATTCACATCAGTCACATATTTTTTTCAATAAAAAAAAATTATTTACTTAAAATAAATAGAGGTAGCCATAGCCTGTTAGGAATGTTTTTAATAAATATATTAAGATTTTCACAGTAGTATTTCAGATGACTGAATCTTTGAATTTTGGTTGTACTACATTCCTGCTAATAACATCCATTTATTCCTTCCAGATGTTCATTTATCTGCCTACCATTAGTCTTTTAGTGCAAATCAGATTATTTTTCTATTATTCTGTTATCAGTTTCAACTAGAGGCTGTGGCTATGCTGGGCAAATTCAAAGCCATATATATATATATATCATCATCATCATCGTTTAACGTCCGCTTTCCATGCTAGCATGGGTTGGACAAATAATATATATATTATCAATAATAACAATATCAATATATATATATATATATATATATATATGTGTGTGTGTATGTATGTATATGCATATATGCATGCATGCACACACACACACACACACACACCACACACACACACACACACACAGGGTACATAAGGTATTTGAGGGCAAATTTGTTTTGGGGATTTTTTTGAGAAAAACATACATATAATAACTTTATTAATAAAAAATTTGTACATATAAACTAGATTATCTTCTTTATAATTTTATTCAATGTAGCCTGCTATGTAAGACCTGAATTGTCTACATGCCTGAATTAAAAGGTCCTGGTTTATATCAGACATTACTCTGACAATGGCTGCTTTCAAAGAATCCCTGGTGTTGTGGGGATGTTGATTGACCTCTCTCTCAACAATACTCCACACATAGAAGTCCAATGGATTGAGAGCTGGTGAATTTGGATGCCAAATGTTAGGGGTTATGTGGTTATGAAAATTGTCAGCTGTCCATTCTTGGGTTGCTTGAGCCTTATGTGATAGTGCAAAGTTCTGCTGAAACATGTACAGCCTTTCATTGCATACTCTATCTTTTACCCAAGATGCCATGCAGTGGGATTGAACCCAAAACTATGTGTTTGCAAAACAAGTTTTTTTACCACGCAGCCATGCCTACAAGGGAGATTCCTCATAAAATCCTTTTATCCACAGAGTCTTTTCTTGCCTTTCATTTTGTTTCTTTTATTTTTCTTGCTTTCTTCACATTCAGTTACCTCATCACCACCAATAATAATTTTAAACTTTTCAAATCTACTATCTTCTTTATTGTCTACTTGCAGAAATACTACCATGGCGAAAGCTTATGTATTAATGTTTTGGTTGACAATAATACTAACAAAAGTGTGAAAAAGATCAAAATCTCAGGTGAGTTCACATTGTCTATGTTTCCCAACAATTATTTAACCCTTTTTTTTTACCATATTTCTGTTGAGATAGATTATCTTCATTCCAATTAATTATGAAAATAATAAAGAATTTAGTAGTAAAATAAATTAGGTATAGTTAAGCTGGTGTCTGAAACAAATTAAAATAAAATTTTGATGGACGGTTAAGTTTAAATCACTTTAAAACTGGAAGTTTGTGTCATGGAACCAGAGCCAGTCTCAGGCAGGTGAGTATCATAAGACCATAAGGTTTAATTCTGATTAAAGTTGTGTATGGTAGAATTTTGAACTTACATTTTCTTTATTTTAATTCCAAACCACATTAGTGTTGATTTCCACCCTCCCCGCTTTTTTTTTTTTTTACTCTAGCATCAATAAAAAAGGTACCCTTAATATATTAGTGTTAATATTTAATTCCAATAAAGGCAGCAAGCTGGCAGAATTGTTAGCACGATAAGCAAAATGCTTAGCAGTATTCCATCCATTTTTATATTCTGAATTCAAATTCAGTTGAGGTCAACTTTGCCTTTCATCCTTTCAGAGTTGATAAAATAAGTACCAGTTGACTACTAGGGTTGATGTAATTGACTTACCCACTCCCTGAAATTGCTGCCCTTATATCAAAATTTGAAACGAATATTTAATTCCAATAAACAAGCAGAATATTGAATTCTTAAATTATCTTATAACTTATTTCAGTGCTGAAATAAATCTTAGAGAGCTCTAGCCTATAAGCCTCTTAGACCCTTTTGGCTGATATATACACATTCTCTACTATTCTTGATATCCAAAAACAGCCACCATTAATCTTGACAATACAGCATCACAGACACCTCGGAATATTAATGGAGTATTTCATTCTAATGTTATTACACAGTAGACAGTATCAAATTGGTTTGCAAAATTTTGTTCTGGTAACTTTGACCTCACAAATGAGCAATGCAGTTGACTAGAAACAAAGGTGTATAATGATGAACTGAAAGCCACCATCAAGTCAGATCCATCTCAAAGTGCCTGTAAATTATCATTGTTGTTTGGTGTTAACAAGCAAACAATATTGACTCACCTAGTTCAAATCAGTAAAGTGAAAAAGTTGGATAAGTGGGCTCCACATGAACTCAATGAAAATCAGAAACAGCAACGTTTGGAAGCCTGCATTATGCTACTTTCTCATCACAAAAATGAATCATTTTTTAATTGAATTGTAACATTCGATTAAACATTCAGCACAGTGGATGGACAAAGATGAGCCACCAAGACACAGTCCAAGAAGCAAAATTCATCAAAGGAAGCTGATGGTGTGTGTTTGGTGGTCTGGCACAGGTGTGATCCATTTTGATTTCATTAAAACTGGTTCATCAATCATGGCTGAAGTATACTGCAGCCACCTGGACCAAATGATGCAGAAACTTACAAAAAAATAGCCTAGATTAGTCAACAAATCCACTCCTATTTTATTGCAAGACAGCAAAAATGACATTGATGAAACTGCAGGAGTTGAAAGTTCTCCTTCATTCACCATACCCACCTGATCTTGCCCCCACTGACTACCACTTCTTCCAGAATTTGGATAACTTTTTGATAGGAAAAAATTTAATTCTGACAATGCTGTAAAACAGGCCTTCCAAGATTTTATTTACTAGATTGCCAGGCTTTTACAGTTCCAGGCTGGACAAGCTGCCACTGAAATGGCAATAGTATGGATGGAAGCACTCCGTCGGTTACGACGACAAGGGTTCCGGTTGATCCGATCAATGGAACAGCCTGCTCGTGAAATTAACGTGTAAGTGGCTGAGCACTCTACAGACACGTGTACCCTTAACGTAGTTCTCGCGGATATTCAACGTGACACAGAGAGTGACAAGGCCGGCCCTTTGAAATACAGGTACAACAGAAACAGGAAGTAAGAGTGAGAGAAAGTTGTGGTGAAAGAGTACAGCAGGGATCACCACCATCCCTGTCGGAGCCTCGTGGAGCTTTAGGTGTTTTCGCTCAATAAACACTCACAACGCCCGGTCTGGGAATCGAAACCGCGATCCTACGACCGCGAGTCCGCTGCCCTAACCACTGGGCCATTGCGCCTCCACGGCAATAGTATATTGACAATATGGATGAATAAAACTATTCCTTGTGTTTATGCAAACTTTTTTTCTTTTTCTACAAATTTCATACTTGATGCTCTAATACATACATACAAAAGAATTTTTTGCGTAATAAGATAAAAAACCAAGGCTGTGTAGATATTAGAGCATTTATAGATAGAAGGTCTTACAGCTGTTTCTAGGATATTTATTGATTATATCCTTTCATCGGAGATGGTGTGAGAGGATGGTTGAGTCATAGTTAGCTTAGATGTGATACAAAATAGAGAGTGAGGTGGAGGAAAGAAAATAGATGCAAGATATGTATGGATGTTGAAGTTGTAAATCCATTTTTTAGGCATAATGGTATATATGCAATATTCCAATATCCTATGAGTAAAGTCCAAAAGTCCAACAGAGTTTAAGATGGGTCCTTCCAAATATAGAGTTTATAAGCAATGTAAGATTCCCTTATGAGTGAGATCCAGCAGATTTTTAAATTTGGTCATTCCCAGTAGAGAATTTATATAGTGTTGCAGACACAGGGTAAATTGTCACCATTTTATATTTTTAATTTTATGTATGCACATTGTTTGTTTTTTATTTTGTTGGCTACATAGTATAGTAAAGTCAGTTGGGCACCATCTGTGAGAAAAACAGCATCATGACACAATTCACTCTGCCAGAAATTTGGAAACGACTTGCTGTACTGCTTGGCATTTGCACTAGAAGCTTCAATACTTAACATTTCAGAGTGTTTGCATGTCAATCTGAGGACATGTACCAAGAGTGATAAAAATCAAACTTCCTGTCAACATTATGGTGTTTGGAGTAATCACTAGTGAGGGCGACCTTATTCATCTTCCCACCCAGCCTCAGACTCAACATGAAGGCCTACATCAAGTGCCTGGAGGAGGTAGTGCTGCGCTGGGTCAAAGGGTGGCTGCTGGAAGACCCTATATCTGGCAACAGGACTCTGTGATTACTCCAAACACCATAATGCTACTCGAGCAGGAGAACCCAGTCATAGCTGTCAGACAATTTCTGAGACCATATCACCCCTAACTTCCCAGACTTCAACCTCCTTGATTATTATGTGTGGGGCACAGTTGAGCAAGAGACCAACAAAACTCCTTGTAACTCCAAAGATGAACTGAAGGCAAGGATTATGGCAGCATTCACCAACTTAAACAAGGAGACTGTCCAGAAGAGTTGCTGGAAATTCCAAAGTTGTTTGGAGGCCATGGTTGAAGCCAATGGCGATTTTATTGAACAAGTTTTTTCTCTTTAGTATTTCAAGATATTTTTATGTAATTTTGGTAAATATATCTGTTAAAATGAAATGCGTTATTTTCATTTTTGCATAATTTAAATGACAGATTATTCACTGCACCCTGTGTGTATATATATATATAGGTGTATGGTTGTGTATATATATGTATGGTTGTGTATATATATATATATATATAGGTGTATGGTTGTGTATATATATATAGAGCTATATCTATCTATATGTGTGTGTATATATATATATATAGGTGTATGATTGTTTTTATATGTATCTGTGTGTGTGTATACATATATACTTATTTTCTATTTCTTTTTGTCTTGCAGTGCGACAAGTTGCTGATATTTGTCTTTTCTCTACTGCACAATATAAGTGCACTGTTGCAGAATTGGAAAGCGAGTACGTTGATATTTTATATCCTATTTGTTACCTTAGTAATTTATTTAGATTGATTGAATGATATAATACCAATATTTGTTATCACTTGTAACTGTTGATTATTATCCATTAAAAGCTGGCATCACTGTAACTGCTGATTAATTGCTCCACCGTGATTATTGATTAGCAACCGGCTCCACTTTTTCTTTTTTCCTTTTCTTTTTTTTTTTAAGCAACTGATCCTGATACTTGTTGCCAATTACTGTTGATTTATTGCTGGTTGAATTCAACAATTTCCAAGCAGAGTTAGCAATGCTTGGGATCCCAATATAACAAATCAATGTTTTAGTACCTGTTGAGACAAATTCTCTGTTTTCCTTTCCTTTTTTTTTTTTTTCTTTTTTTTTTACTGCATAATACCAAGTAGTTGAATAAACAGTATCTGTAAATTAATGTTATGTTTTTAAAAAAGATTCCTCACTAGATGATAGTAAAAGAAATTTTACTGTAAAGAATACTAACAGATGTTTTTATATTATATTCACAATCCTTGCTATCTAGAGCAATTCCTGGTAATTTTTTTTAACTCTTGCACAGACAGTAGAATAATCATCTGATTATCAGTTTTCAAATGCAATCATTTTCTGTACATTTTTGATAATTTAAAGTATTTCTATAATGAGTAGGGTTTTTTTTCCCTTTCTCTAAATGGATTTCCTTAAAATAAATTCGCATATTAATCCAATTTAGTTACTTAAGAGAAGAAAAACTTAAGTTTTTATACTGAGCAATTAATTTTCTTTACTATTCTTTTTGTGCTCTTTTATGTAATGGGGATTATAACAAAGTTTGTGTCTTAGAATAGAGGCACTTTGGTGGTATTTTAACATAGAATCAAATAAATTGCTTTGAAAAATATCTTTTCAATTGGTATAAAATAGAGATATTTTCCCTTTTAGATATAGCACTCTAGATATATAGGAAATTAAGAAGATAAGTACAATGATAATAGCTGACACACAAAACTAAAACATTGATTAATTTGTTGTAAACATGTCATCATTCTGTAAGTTCTAAAATTTTTGTCACATAGGTGTATTCCTGAGAATTTTAGGGAAGGAAAGGGAGAAGTTATAACATTCATGCTTTCCCAAAAACATTAATGACACAAGAAAAATTAATATTTTCAGACAGTGGAGACAAATCCAGATCATTGTTGTAATTCATTTAGAACTCCTACATTACTAAGATCTCTACTAATTTAATTGAAATACTAACGTCCAGTTGAACACTTGTAATACCCAACTGTTGTGGGAGAACTTAACTATTCTGTGGATATATGGATCATTAAGGTTGCTTAAATGATGATAATGGTTATGTTTCTTAATTCATTATTTCCAGATTGCTTTTCTTTACATATCTCAAACAATATTGCACTATTTGTTTATTAGATAAAAATTATGATTCCTAACAAAAGAAATTATGAATATTACATTGAAAATATGTCAGTGTCCTCATTTATTATTCCAGTCTGCTTATCTTTCTTTATCTCATTTTTTTTATTTATTTGATGACCACAAAATAGAGAAGGCTTTCCTATTCAACCTAGCCAAACAGGTTTCTGTAAGGTATATCACTTAACTCCATTGCTGGACAACAATCGAGACAAAAGGGGCCTGGCTCTTGATGGAAAACTCAAACACGAAGACACATGTCTTGCTTCATCTACCATGTGAGTAATTACTCATTCTAGTGATTCTTTTATGTTTCATATTGATTCTTAAATGTGATTGTTAAAACTGTTCTTCTTTTAAGAGGTTATATAAGGGAGACCATTCTCTTTTTGATTATGTTTTACATGTCTACAAATGTGGATATATTCAAAAATGTCTTTTAAATAATTTATTTCTTTTAAAAAAGACACTATATTTAATACAAGAAGTCTGTTATGATGTTAACAAATAAGAGAAATGAAACAGCTTCAATAAAGAATCAAAATTGCATTGAAGAGTTGGTTCATCAAAAGCTTAACCACTTTCTTGTTCTCTAGTAAACTGCAAAAGTTTTCCTGAAAATATTAATGTTCTATGGTTTAATTTTTTATTTCTGTTAGAAAAATCCTTTTTTGAAATCATTTTTGAAAAATAATTAAAATCTGTATTCATATATACAAATTACCCATCACTTGTATACTCCCTTACTAGCAGTCATCACCCCCCCACCTATACTTCAGGCTGCCATTCTCCGTCCCTCTCTCTATATATATATATAAACATACATCATTATCACCATCATTTAACATCCATATTCTATGCTGCCATGCATTGGATGGTGTGACCAAATCAGAGATATCCGAGGACTGCATTGAACTCCAATGTCTGCTTTGGCATGGTTTTTACTGCTGGATGACCTTTCTAATGCCAACCACTTTACGGTATGGATTGGGTGCTTTTTTCATGTCATCAGCACTGTTGAGGGCACCATGTAGTTCACAGGATTATAAAGCCCAGGAGAAGTGATGGGGGACAGAGCAGGTTCCTGTGGAGGGATCTGCATGGCTATTCACATCAAGTGAGGGAAAGGGGGAGAGAAAAAGCAACATTAATAAGTAGGAGCTGCAAGATGTAGCTAATGGCAATGAGCTGCCCAGGTGGCCCACGAAGCTGTAAGATTGAATGGAAAGGAGAATGAGATGAGTAGTTTGGAGGCAGACTGGCAAAATAGGTAGGGTTGAAAGGTGAATGAAACAAGAACTATGAGCTGTGGAAGATAAAGGGACGCGGAAGGAGATAGTCGCTGGTGGGGGGTGGGAGGTGACAAAAGAGTGATATGATATGATTGGGTAGTCTGAAGGAGCTGGGGTGGATACACACGTGCATACGCATGCACACATACACATGTGCATACACATACATACATATGATGTAGACTAGCAATTTTTTGCAACATATGATCCAGTATCTCTTTTAATCCTGACATAATTATGTGAAAGCATTTAAATTTCCTTTGCCTATTATTAATATGCTTCAAATCCTTCATGACACACATTTACTTATTCACTATCATGAAGGTACAAACACTCTCCCAACACCTATGTGTGAATATTTAAAGCTAACTCTAACACCATATGCTAACTCCATAAGGACCTTTTGCTGTGAAGAACAAGTTAATAGATAACTTGGGTTCACTGTGGACAATACAGTGATCCAGCTTGAAAGGAAAAATGATAAACTTTTGCTTTTCACAGTTATGTTTCAAGAGGCTGCTGGATAGGAGATTAGGACATAACATGAGATATTTGCACCTTCATATTATTATTACTGGAGGGCTGGAAGAATGTTTTCCAACATTATTAATCATCAACATCATCATCATCATTTAACATCCATTTTCCATGCTGGCTTGGGTTGGATGGTTTCACAAGAGCTAGTAGGTCAGGGGCCACATCAGACTCTATTGTGTGTTCTGGCATGGTTTCTACAGCTGGATGCTCCTCCTAATACCAACCACTTTACAAAGTGTACTGGGTGCTTTTACATGGCAACAGCACCAGTACCTTTCACATGGCACCATCACCAGTGCCTTTTACATGACACAAGCACCAGTATAAATTCTGCTGTGATTGACAAGTCTTCTTGAATACAGCAAGTCACCAGATATCTCAGTCCTTTGTAATCTCTTTCGTAAGGCTCAGTATCTTGAGATCTGCCTTCAGTACTTCATCCCATATCTTCCTGGGTCTCCCTCTTCCATGAGTTCCATCCAGCACTTCTGTACGCAACTGTCTCTTTTCATATGCATCACATGACCAAACCACTGCAGTCTTCTCTCTTGCACACTACAGCTAATTCCTCTTATGTCTAACTTTCCTTTCAATACACTATGGTTCTGTTGCACATGTACATTGACATTGCACATCCAGTGGAGCATACTAGTTTCATTCTTCTCTAGCCTTCGCATGTCCTCTGCATTCAGGCCCCATATCTCATTATCATGTAGCATTTCTGTTTGTATACATGCATCATACAATCTTCTTTTCATTCAGAGAGAGAGAGACCTTTGGTTGCCAACTCAGGTAAAAGTTGTCTGAATTTTCTCCACCCTATTCTTATTCTAGTGATTACACTTTCCATACATCCTCCCCCAATGCTAATTAGTAAATTTATAAATGTTTTTAGTAGACAAGGAAAGGTGTGTCTTCAAGGTTTTGTAGTGAAAATGTTATTAATAACATTGCAGCAGTCTTCTACAACCTTACTCTTGTAATTTCTCTTATGATTCAACAAAATAGATTATCTGGCCCAGGTCTGGAAACAAGGATGCCAGAAAATTGTTGTACCTATCTGTTCACACACACACACACACACACACTGAAATATATATACATACATATAGATTCAAAACAACAAACAGGTGGTCAAATATCTTAACTGGCCACTTCTAAGACCCATTTATTCTTTGTACTAGCCCCGTAGACTCAAGCAAAAAAAAAAAATAAAGAATATTTGAATTCCTGACATTTTATTGAATTCTAATTCCTGAACCAATAAATTAAAGGTTATAAACGAAGACATACAAATACACACACACACACATGTAGTGGCTTACAAAATGCTGACATCTCACTCACACACACACACACATGTGCACATATAAAACAAAACCCCCATACACAATAATTCACAATTTTAAAAAAAATTATGTTAGGAATGAAGGTACTAAAAATATTTTCCAACTTCTGACTACCTTCTTTTATTAATATACACAATTTGTATGCCACTACATATGTGTGTGTGTGTGTGTGTACCCTTGTCTAGACATCACATGTGTGTGTGTGTCTTTGTTTATATCCCTTAATTTAATGGTTTAGGAAATAGAATTCAATAAGATAAGTTACCAAACTGAAAGATAAGTTCTGGGTTTGATATGATTGACTAAATACCCTTTTAAGTGGTGCCCCAACATGGCTGCAGTCCAGTGATTGAAGCAATTAAGAGACTATCTATTTCTTATATTTGTATTTACGTATATAGAGGTGAGTTAAGTTAGAGGTTATAACAACCGTCTGAGGGATAATTGCATCCAATGAATTAATTGGTGTCTTACCAATATGTGATTATGAGTATTGGTATTAATGCTCATAAATGATAGGTAAAGTCAAGAATAAACTGAATTTTATCTATATTCAAGGAAAAAAGAAAATGGAGACAAAATTGATAATTTTATCTCCATTTTCTTTTTTTTTTTTTGTTTCCTTGTTTACTTATATATGTATATCTTGAGGTTCATTTCTTCTGTTTCATATTCATTCCCTTTCCAGTTCTAATCGTTTTCTGTTTCAATTTCTTACAGTCTTGTAGAAAGCAATCCAAAAGAAAATTTAGGGATTGTTGTATCATACAAGGTGAAGGTAAAACTAATTCTAGGATTTGCCTCCAGGTAAAGAATCACCATATTATATCTTTTATTCTATTCTAAATATTTGTGAAGGACAATCTATATTGAGGTACCTTCTAAGCTCTATCTTGTAGCTTTGAAAATATTTGACACACTCTCTGACCACCACTAACTGACAAAAATATATATTCTTAATCCTCTTTTACTATCTGCATTTTGTTTACATCTACATATTTATATAAATTAGAAAGACTTGACAGATAATAATTTATACTATAACAATACACGTTTGACAGAAAGTGGGGGAGGTACTGAAAAAAACTATGATCATAGTTTTTTTCAGTAAATCTTCTTCAAAATTGTGTGTACTTTTTTTTTAGCAAATCTTCAAAATTGTGTGTACTTATGTGGGCGTGTGGTTGTGTATATGTGTGAGTGAGTGAATGACAATATGTTTGCTTTTGAACTGGTTTCTGCATTCTATATACCCAACTTCATTAACATTTATAGAGTAGGTACTGGGTCTTATTCATAGGTACAGTATTAGAGTTAAAGTTATTTGAAGAAAGCCACTTCAATGGCTAAAACACTTCAGTGGTTAAACCACTTCAGTGTAGCTTAAACATCCTAGAAAAAATATCCTATGGATTCTTTATCTACAGAATCAGTGCAACTTCACTTTTACTCCATGGTATATTATTTTATATGCATATAGTGTAGCTTGATATACTCTAAGCACTTTGGAGCAGCTTATCTTCAATTTATCCCAAATATATGTTCCTGCTTTACCTTCTCTAAAAGTTAAAAGGTAACCTTAAGCCTGATATGAATTAGAAGGCACAAGGATTTACCAAGCTACAAAAGTCCTACTTACTACCATTGCATCAAATTCCTCATCTTGCCAATAATTATAATTTCTAACATAGGCACAATGTCAGAAATTTGAGAGGAATAAGTCAATTAAATGCTTTACATATTGTAATTATATTTCAGTTTTTCATACAGAAAGAGAGAGAAATAGATTTTAAATTTTTCAAAAAGATTAAGTTAATAATTTTTTTTTTAAAGAATTGAATAAATGCATGCATTGTTAAACATTTACACTGAATATTATTTTTATTGATTTATACTATATAACTTTTCTTCTTTGATTTTTGTATCCAGCGACTTATCAGTTGAACTCCCTTTCACTCTAACACATCCAAAACCACAAGATACACCTCCATCTTCACGGCCAGCTAGTGTGGCCCAAGAAAATCCAGATGCTCCTATTGATACTAACCTTATCCAGCTTGACACAAAGTAAGTTTACAGTGACAAATACTTTTCTGTACAACTTTTTTTTTAGTAGGCACCTGTCATTCTTGAGGGGCCATGGATCACAACTGATATCACAATATTTCAGTTCCACTATCTAAAGTTTACATAATTTCTGTTGAGAAAATTAGTCAAACATTGAAAT
>NC_043001.1:40662107-40669607 GCF_006345805.1 Octopus sinensis | reverse complement strand
GGCAACATCACAATAGATATTCATATATGTATATAGAATATAAAGATGCAAAAGTGTTTTAACATTACAAGATATAAGTGTTTGTGTATAAATTTAGTAATTTATGTGAAAATATATATATATACGTTCACACACACATATACATAGACACACACATGCATTAATATACACATATGTTCATATATGTGTGTGTATTTGTATATATATGTATATATATATATATATATATATATATATATATATATATATATATATATATATTCCACTGAAAAACTATATGTATATATTTGCCAGACAAACTTATTCATATTTTTGCTTTTTTGTGCCATTTATCTTTAACAATCATATGTATTTTGCCCTAGTAGTAATAAGGTTTTTTTAATTTTGTGCTCGGTTAACTATTCAGTGAAGTCCTCTGTGAAAATATGGTCATTCTATCTACACCATATTGTGTACTACACTTTGACATATGATACAAGAACTGACAATGCATTAAAATTTTCATTTGTTTTTGTGTCACAAAAATTTTCATTTGTTTTTGGCTCACAGATGAAAATACTGTCTTCATACAGGCCACTGTGTGTATATACGCATATGTATATATTTCATATATTTGTCTGGTAAACCACATATATACATATATATATATATCAAGAAAGAAAATATTAATATCAATAATTATAATGATGGTTTCAACAAGCATATATTATTTTGCTGTGTATAAAAGTATAAATGCAAATGTGTATGAGTTAAAAATTTTGTTGTCTTTATATATTTTCTTTACATGCTTTTTAATGCAAGAAAAAAAACAATCATAATAAATGGTACAGTGCTGCTAGAGAGCTGGGCTCTCTTAGTATTTATATATATTTTTGGTTTTTTGACTAAACTAATTTCAAAATATAAAAAAAAATAAAATCTTATAAGTGTAAAAGCAGTAAGTTTGTCATATTTAGAGGAAAAATTCAAAATAAACAAGGAATAGATTAATCTATATATATATCTCTCTTCTTTCACATTATTTCTGTACATCAGTAACATTGAATTGCAAAATAATATGAATGACTAACAAACATCTTGTTTATACTTGAATTTAACTTTGGATAGAAGTATTAATAGAGATGTGAAATTGCTCATCTGTTTGAAGCAAAAGAAAAAAAACATGAAATTTGTTGTCAACTAACATTGTAAATAGTGATTCTCAACTGATTTTCTGTCATAATACTTTTGTTTCACCTACTTCTTTTACTTGAACTATTTCAATCTGTCTGTCTGTCTCCCTCTCTTTCTTTCTTTCTCATGCAATTATGTTTACACATTTCCATACAACCATGCACATACACACACACATATATATACCCTGTGAGTGTGTGAGTATAGATATGTATATGTATATATACATGTGGGTGTGTGCACTTTTCCCAACCAGGTTCAGTCTTGCTACATGAGACCTTGAGCAAGGCTCTTCTACTATAGCCTTGAGCCAATCCAAGCCCTATGTGTGGATCTTCATGTGTGTGTCTTTGTATCTATGTTTGTCCCCCACTACCACTTGACAACTGGCATTGGTATGTTTAAGTCCCTCTAACTTAGCATTTTGGCAAAAGAAACTGATAGAATAAGTACCAGGCTTTAAAGAAAAAAATGGAAAAGAAACGGGGTCAATTTATTTGTCTAAAATTCTCCATGGTAGTCCTCCAACATGGTTACAGTCTAGTTACTAAAACAAGTAAAAGATGAATGATAAAAGCATCATCTTCATTTGGCATCTGTCTTCTGATTTCAATGGTTTGAGAGGATTAGATGAGTTGGAAGACTGCTCCATGCTCCAATATCTACATGTGGATGCTGTTCCTAATACCAACCACTTTGCAAGAGTGTACTGGTGCCTTTTTGTGACATTAGTGAGGTCACCATGCAACTTACAAGACTTAAAAGTCCCTTGACTGGGTGGGACTATAGTAGAGAGGAAGGTGGCTTTTAGAAGATACATGAATGAGTTTGTGGTTGTAGATGCAATATAAGGCTACCCTGCATCATATAAGGGTGAGTAGACATAATAGGAATGGAGCTGAAAAGAGAGGGAGAAAGATGGGTGGTGGTAAGGTGTCAGAGTGTACCCTCGAGGTGAATAGAAGAGAATGTGGGAACAGAAGATCAGGATGGGGTAGGTGAAGTTTGCAAGAGCATGAGAGGGAGTTAAAGATGGGTGTAAGGGTGAATGTAGTGAATGGTAAACAAGGATGGAAATGTGATTGGAGGCAAATATGAGTTGTGGGGAGGAAGGTATTTAAGAGGAGGATGTGTCATGGTACATTCTCAAAACAACATGACTAAGAAGGTGAATAGAAGAGAGCATGATGACAGAAGACTTAAAGAAAGTGAATGAAGGTTGCAAGAGTGCAGGTCTACCCCCTCCCTAGTCAAGCATCATAACTTAGAAAGATAGAACATGAAGAGGTAGCAGGATATGGGTGATGGGAGGAGAAAGAATTTAGAATGCATAGGTTGGGTGACAAAGTGCAATGTGCAAAAGTGATGAAGGGGAGATGAGAAGTTATGGGCATAAGATAGGTACAGAAGGAGTGAAAAATTCTGTATGCACAGATTGAATTCTTTCATTTCAATTACAGTTGGCTTGATATGGTGAATAGAAGAGATAATGGAGAAATGAGAGAGTATAGAATATGTACAATGGAAAGTGGAAGAAATGGTGAGGAGGTTTGAAGGTATAGAATAGGTCATATGATTTTGATTTTGATTTTTCCAGTTTCAGCTAATGAGCTGTGGCCATGCTGGGGCACCGCCATTAGGAAAAGGTGCACATTGCACTACTATTTAGCAGGCTTTGTCACCAACTAGTGCTGGAGATCATCTGCACCACCACATATCACCAGTCACCATGGTCCTTTGTCATACTCCTTCATGAAATGAAGTATCTTAAGTTCATTTTTCACCACTTCATCTCAAGTTCTTGGTTTCTCTCTTCCACTTTGAGCATTCAGCATTTGCTTGTGCCTCTGTCATACTCTACTCACATCACATGCTCATACCAGTACAGTCTCCTCTCTTGCACACTACATTCGATTCCTTTTATACCCTGTGGAGCATACTCTCCTCATTTCTTTCTTGACTTCATGCATCTTCCACATTCGAAGTCCGTGTCTCATCACCACGCAGCAGTGCACTTATCAAACAAGCATCATACACTCTACTTTTGACTTCGAGGAGAAAATTCTTTACTGCCTATAGAGGTAATAGCTCCTTGAACTTTATCCAACTCATTCTTATTCTGACTTCCACACTTTTGGAGAACTGCCTCTACTGCTAATCTGGTCACCTAAGTAACAAAAGTTATCAACTAATTCCGTTTTGAACCACCTTGATACTTGAGGGAAACCATTAAACAGGTGCTTATTACAGTTGTGCACCTGTTGCATACGAAATCTAACTTACCTGATAGCCTTCCTGTGGTCCCAGTTCTCCTCTTACTTGTCTATTGTTTACACTGGGCACATGTTACAGAATTTTTATTGACTCCTTTTCTGCAAACAAAGCATGGCCTTCAGTGATAATATATGAATATATATACATACATATATATATATATATATAATATATTTCAGTTTTGTTACCTTAAGTGATGGATGGTTTCTGGTTCAGTCCCAATGCACAACATCTTAGGAGAGAATCTTCTATAGCATCAAGCTTATCAAAGCCTTGCTTATGAATTTGTTAGATGGAAACTAAAATAAGCTCAGCATATATATATAATATATATATAATATATATATATATATAGATATATAGATATGAGAAGAAATGAGGTACTCAGAAATTCGGATAGTTTTATATTTACATATATTTATTTGTATGTTACATGTTTTTATACATCATATATCATATATTAGCACTTTCGTCCATTCTAGTGGAGTCTTCAAATTGTATGTCTATATATGTTCACACATACACATGCGTATGTGTATATATATTGCATACAGTTCAATTTGAAGACTCCACTAGAATGGATGAAAGCGCTAATATATGATATATGATGTATAAAAACATGTAACATACAAATAAATATCTGTAAATATAAAACCATCCGAATTTCTGAGTACCTCATTTCTTCTAATATAAAATACCTGTACATCATCTCCAAACCTTCTTATATATATATAAAATCATGTATGAGCATGTGTATATGTGTACATATGTGTCTATTTACATTTGCACTTAATGAAAGTTGCAAGCTATGGGTCATGTTGTCATATCTTTTAAAAACAAATTATACACTCGGTTCATGCCTTCAAAGACATATGAAATAAGGGAACCCTAATACAGTTCTATATTTAAAAGATGAGAAATTATGTACATTATTTACTTTTGACGGATATTTGTCCTCATCTTTGTTGTTAACACAATGTTTCAGCTGATATGCCCTGCAGCCTTCATCAGGTGTCTTGGGGAAATTTCGAACTTGGGTTCTCATTCCTACGGTATTTTTCGATGTTATTATTATTATTATTATTATGATATGCCCATGGGCATATGGCGTAGTGGTTAAGAGCACGGGCTACTAACCCCAAGATTCCGAGTTTGATTCCAGGCAATGAGCTGAATAATAATAATAATAATAATAATAATAATAATAACATTGAAAAATACCTTGGGAATGAGAATCCAGGTTCGAAGTTTCCCCCAAGACACCTGATGAAGGCTGGAGGGCATATCAGCTGAAACATTGTGTTAACAACAAACAAGAAGAGGACAAATATCTGTCAAATGTAAATAATGTAAGGGAACCCTTACTAGAAAAACCCAGTAAGGATTAGTGACAGAAGGAACATGAAAAACAATGCTTCAATAATATATTCATTTAAACCATACCAGCATGGAAAAATGGATACAAAACACATGACATATATATATATATACATATACATGCTGTGTGTGTGTATAGAGATGTGTTGAGAGAGAGAGAGAGAGAGTTGTCTATGAGTCAGAAAAAAACAGGCACTCATATATTTGTCAAACAATAGAATGGGTACATTTTCATAGCCAATTTTAATCAGTTTTGACATGAGAGTTTGGGATGGCCAGTTCTCTACACATTAGGACTGGTGGAAAAAGCATGCCTTGAGCTCTATACCACTGGAGGTCAGAAAGTGTCATATCCAATTTGTGAGTGTTGTAAAAAGCAGGTATGAAAATTTGTGCTGAAAAGACACCAAGAAACTTTTACTCATTTGATAAAATGTCATCATAGTGTATAAGGTAAATGCCTGTAGAGTGGAATTCAAATGAAGACAAAGGGAAGTGGGGATGGTGGAAGGCCAGCCTTAAAATCATGTGTGGGCATATTTGTGCATATAATAAATTGAGTATGGCAAACCTTATGTCAAACTCTCAAATTGTGGTGAGGAGAAATACCAATGGTGGAAACTCTGTCATATTCATGGTGTAGTCCACCAGTATTCAAAAATATATCTGTGTTCATGAGGGCATGATAAGGAAATCTCGTTTTTACTGTGTAAGTAGGTGTCCAGCTGAAAAGAGTTCTTTAGTATAATTCTTTTCTCTACCAAGCAGAACTTGCACCTTCTACTGCTATTGAAGTATGATTTGCACCTCTCCAGTACTCTCTACTTGATGCTGTAATCCATGGTACTTTCAACAATTACATGTGCTTTGCTGGGTTATGATATTTCAGCTCTCCTGGATATAAAAAGAGGAATTGTGGTTGTTAAACCTGGTCATAAAGTAACCTCTATCACATCCACATATTTCTGCATATCTATCTGTCCAGTTGGATCCTTTGATATTGCCTCTGCTTCATATACAATAGTATGTTTGTTGCATTAATTGCTTAGTGGACATGTGGTGTTGCTTCTGCATGAGTACCCCACTTCTGTTTCAGGTGTGAGCCTTCTTATTAAAATTGTTGCACAGCTAAATGAAACTCTCAAGGTATGTCTATTAAATACTTTTCTGTGTCTATGTGAATTTAATTAAGAAAGATCCTACCTATACAAGTTTTTACATTCAAGAAATGGGGTGTCAGTCACAAAACTTTCCACTGGTATTTTCTCTTGGTGGTGTTAGGATTTGGCATGTAACAGATGTTATCTTTAAAATAAATCATTAGTGGCTTGGACCTCATTGTAGCATGGGGTAATGGTGTTGATAATTTCTTTACTTGAAGACAGGTTGAAGATTCTTCTACTGACCCCCTTAACTAGGTTCCTGAACATTATGGCTGGATGGCAAAAGCTATATTAATAAGTGCTAGCTTCTCATTTGGTTTCTTGAAGAGTTTATAAGGACTAGTATCTAAGCTTACGGTCACTTCAAGGAAATCAACTATATTCAGGTTGCTTTCTATTATGACTTTTGGTCCAAGAGAATTTAATGTATGTAAGCCTATCAAATGTGTGGTTGTTTGCTCCAAATAGGTATGGACGTGGCTGGGATTGGCACAGGTATGGCTGTGATAGGTACAGGTGTGGTTGTGTGATGAAAAAGTTTGCTTCCCAACCATGTAGACTTGAGTTCAGTACCAGTGTATGGCATCTTGGGTAAGTGTCTTCTACTATAGCCCCAGGACAATGAAAACCTTATGAGCAGATTTGATAGACAGAAACTGAAAGAATCCTCATCACATGTGTGTGTGTGTATATATATAATATATAATATATATATATATATAATATAATATATATATATACAAATTGAGATAGGGGTTGTAAATGCAACCCTCCATGGGATAACATATATCCAATATACTGCTAGTGATACCCAACAAGTTTATACTAAATGTTAATGATTGCGATGTAATCAATTCATTTACTGTATTATTTACACACACACACAAATGTTTGTGTTTGTGTACTTTTGTCTTGACATCATGTGATGATTGTAAATAGGACACTATCATTTAAGCAATGTTCTTTGTTTCCTGTCTTCTGTTGGAAACTATTATGTTGCCTGAAAACAAGTGAGGGTTAGCAATAGGAAAGGCATCTGGCTGTAGAAAATCAGGCTCAGCAAAGTCTGACTTTGCAAGCATGGAAAAGTGGACATTAAATGATGAAGTGATAATATTTATATATCTTGGAATGGGACAAACAACTGAGCGCAGATATTTTCATATGACTGTTTTGCAATAGGCAGTTTGATACTTTTGGCAGACTCATGCAATCCTGAAGCAGCAGCAGCAATCAGTAACACAGAGAGAAAAAATATGAGAGACAAGGCAGACAGAAAGACAGGCAGAAATATAAAAATGAAATAATTAAACTATGAATTTATCTCCCTTTACATAAATACACCATGAAAGAATTTTGAAAAAAAAAAACTTTATTTAGATTTTCATTTCATAATTTTGAGCATCTCTATAGTCTTTTCAGTTTCTACTGTGGTTCATGTGCAAGTAGTAGAAACCTATGGAGATTTCTATATTGATTTCTATAGAGAAATTATATCAGTTTCTATATAGAA